>NC_089912.1:55642428-55869928 GCF_040182565.1 Anser cygnoides | reverse complement strand
CCTGTTTTACTAGGGTACTTATGTCAAACTCCTAACTTGCAAACATTTCACACCTAAGACATGAATGTGTTACAGGTCAATTGCTCTTCTGATTCCATTAAAAGGGAAAAGATGCCTTTTCATATATGAATGTAAATCATAATACCTTCAGTTCACTCTCACATTCAAAGTTCAAACCATTTTTATGTCTGTAGCAGTAATTAACAACACAACCATTTGTCTGGTATTTTTGAAGCCTGAGGTGGTGACTAGTTGTACATCTCCATGACCATTAACAAGAACAGCCTGTGGATACTTAACATATACTTGAACTTAATCAACAACATCCTGTATCGAAAGGTCTGGAACACCAATCTCACCTGTCAAAAATGTTTGTGCCTCATTGTTCCTTTCACTGTTTTGAAATTGTTTCTTTGCATCTGAAGTGAGCTCTTTATTCAGGTGACTGAAAAAAATATCCACCTGACAATAGCTTAATTCTCCTTTCTGACCTGCTATAACATGTATATATTAACTAGTCAAAGAGAAAAACTGAGAGAAACTGAACTTAGGTCACTAATCTCTGAAGTAAATGATTTCAACATTGCTTAATTTTCAGTGGGCTTATTTGTTCATCTACGTGAAAAACTTAAAAGAGGGATAACTTAATCTATAATCTATAAAAGAGGGATAACTTAACTAGTTATTAACATAACTTAAAACTTAGGGATAAAGAGGTAAATATCAGACTATCTGTATATTTTTGTATTATTTTCTCTATCTTGAAAACCTTCAAAAGATGTGATCGGTATTTCATTTACAGATCTAATCAAGTGCATCCTTTACTTAGAAAAAGGTCATTTTTTTCCTGTTTTCTCCATTCCTTGTATGAGAAAAAGTTGTATAGATGCCCTATGTCAAACAAACATAATAATTTCCTAATGTAATTAGCTTGTGTGCTAACACAAATGCTCTCTTTGAGTAGTGAAACAAGGCTCATATTTGAAATAGTTACTGCCTACATAACTTCAGACAACTGAGTAAAGTGGATAGGAGCTCCCTTTAAATTGTAACACAGTTACTTCTAGAGGTCACATCACTCAACAGCAAAAGCTTTTATCTGAGATAGAGAGGTGAACCTTGTACCAAGTTTTGTGTACAAAGAAAGGCTGAAGTTAGAAATTTGGAAAACCTGCACCCATTTATGCACACTTTTACACTTTCCATAAAATCTTTTCTAAACAAATTCAACATTTTACATTTCTAAATGCCTTGTATGAGTTAAGAGTATGGTTTGAAAACTGACTGAATAATGCACACATGTAAACTAATCCTGTAGAAAATTAATGTCATTAATTATTAATTAATTAGTAATCAACGAATAATAAACAGTCATGTAATCACGGTGTATTTTTTCTTTTCCTATCTAGGTAATAGCTCTTTTTTTTTTTTTAATATTATTATTACTTATTTTTATCTTTATTTTTAAACTGAGGAAACAGGAACTAATTGAATTATTGCCCCAATCTTTGCAGTATGTGGTATTTTGAGGAAGAGTACAAGAAAAATTAGTAGATTTAAAACTACTATGTTTAGAAACTATTTCTGTATTTTCCAAGCAAAAATACCTGAGAAATGAGAACTCACTGCTAGCCGCACAGAAAAAAAAAATATCTTATGTAAGTGACCTTTATGGCTACAAGTTATAAAAAGTTGTAAGATGACTAACATTGAATTTGTTCTATCATAACCGTGGTCAACAACAAGTTGTGAAGTCTATTTAGTGAAATGAAGGTGTGAAAGAAAAATGAAATATGATTATATCACATATAGATTTTGACCCTATACCTCCCAGGTTTTGCGTGTGATGTTTTCTAAAAACTTTAAAGACCATAACAATAAAGATAGGTTTCATTAATTCCACTCCACTTCTTCTATTAGGATAACATTATTTGATAGCTTTTAACAATACATTCCATTTATATTTTAATCCCAGTACAAGAGAGCTCAGTACAAGAGAGTTCACCCAAAAAAAAAAAAAAAAGTGCTCTCTTTAGTTCTTATTTATATATCTTCAATTCTTATTTATATATTATGAGATTATGAGTAATCAAGGACAAAATCAGTCTACGTTACCTTTGTACAAAACCAGCAAAAAACCACTGACAAACAAACAAGAACAAAACAAAACAAACAAACAAATCTACCACCAGTGTATTTTGCAAACCTCATTATTCCTTAAGACCAGACAGATACTCTAAAAAAGACAGCAAATATATAAATTGTTTCTTTCTTCTATAGCTGCAGTTAAATAGGATGAAAGTTCTTTGTCTTTCTCTCTCTCTCTCTCTAACCTCAGGCTGCAGGTCACTACAGTAATGATCTCTCACAGCCGGTTCCCTCATTAAGCTCCCTAGTGATTATATATTACTAGTTCTCTTATGTAAAAACTAAAAGTTAGACACATGATAAGATAACCTCTTGATTCATATTCACACACACAATGTTCAAGCATGACACACGTAACTCCACAGGAGGTCAAGAATTAGTATCAGAAACCTTTACCTTTACAACCTGTTTTATGAAAGCATAGTCACAAACAAATTTGAGAATCAAGCAGAAATACACTTTCTATTTTCCTGTTCATGATGTAATACTGAAAGAGATAACCTGCTATACAAAAGCTAGTGAATTAAGCAGAAGATATTGCTGCTTCTGGTCTCATCCCATGACAATAACAGTATGTACAGATGACTAGGCTGAACTGAAAAGTTCACTTATTCATAAATATGTGGTCTTCATGTTTTGAAAAGCTAAAACACCCAGAACACTTGTTTTAATTTATTTTTTATTGTTGTTGTTATTATTATTAGTGAATAATTATGCTAAATCTAAATAATTATGCTTAATCTAAAATTATGCTTCTTTAAAAAAAACGTCCCAAATATTTCTATGCTGAATTCCCAAATATTTCCACGCTGAGTTTTACCTAGTCTTAGCAGTGTTTTTCCTTCCTGTACTGGTGAATCCATCAAATGATTCCTGATCATTTCCATCTGAATGGATTCAACCTCCCTCTTAGCAGTTTGTTTATTAGTATTTAAGACTTTATGATCCGCTCAAGTCTGGTTGTATGTTCATATTGCTCCATCAGAAAGAGCTGTCCTCAGTTCAAGGGTTAATGGCATTGATAAAAGAGATTATTTTTACTACTGTCTATTCTTCATTAAACCTGAGGCTTAAGCGGTTTGCTTTCTTCTGAACAATTGAATGCCATCTTTTCTTTTTTTCCATTTTTTCTTTCCTCCCCTTCCCCTTCCCCTTCCCCTTCCCCTTCCCCTTCCCCTTCCCCTTCCCCTTCCCCTTCCCCTTCCCCTTCCCCTTCCCCTTCCCCTTCCCCCTTCCCCTTCCCCTTCCCCTTCCCCTTCCCCTTCCCCTTCCCCTTCCCCTTCCCCTTCCCCTTCCCCTTCCCCCTTCCCCTTCCCCTTCCCCTTCCCCTTCCCTTCCCTTCCCCTTCCCCTTCCCCTTCCCCTTCCCCTTCCCCTTCCCCTTCCCCTTCCCCTTCCCCTTCCCCTTCCCCTTCCCCTTCCCCTTCCCCTTCCCCTTCCCCTTCCCCTTCCCCTTCCCCTTCCCCTTCCCCTTCCCCTTCCCCTTCCCTTCCCCTTCCCCTTCCCCTTCCCCTTCCCTTCCCTTCCCCTTCCCCTTCCCCTTCCCTTCCCTTCCCTTCCCCTTCCCCTTCCCCTTCCCCTTCCCCTTCCCCTTCCCCTTCCCCTTCCCCTTCCCCTTCCCCGTCCCCTTCCCCTTCCCCTTCCCCTTCCCCTTCCCCTTCCCCTTCCCCTTCCCCTTCCCCTTCCCCTTCCCCTTCCCCTCCCCTCCCCTTCCCCTTCCCCTTCCCCTTCCCCTTCCCCTTCCCCTTCCCCTTCCCCTTCCCCTTCCCCTTCCCCTTCCCCTTCCCCTTCCCCCTTCCCCTTCCCCTTCCCCTTCCCCTTCCCCTTCCCCTTCCCCTTCCCCTTCCCCTTCCCCTTCCCCTTCCCCTTCCCCCTTCCCCTTCCCCTTCCCCCTTCCCCTTCCCCTTCCCCTTCCCCTTCCCCTTCCCATTTTTTTAATGTTACAGGCTCTCTGATACATTCCTAATTAAATCCACATTTTAGTACCTTCTCTTAATGTTGCTTGTGATACACTTCTGTAGAATAAAAACTATAACTATTGTATTTTGTTGGAAATCTGTTGCTCTCTCTTTTTTTTTTAAAAAAAGCAACTTTGTTGTTTTATTTTTTCTTTTACAAAAACATATTTTGAATGTTTTTATATGTCTTCATCTATTTTTTTTCTCTCTGAACTCCAGATCTTGGTGAAAGCATATTCAAACATTCAAATTTTTTTTCCAAGCAAATTTCATTCTTCTTTAGTGTCTGTTTAGTCATGGCTCAGACTATGTTCCTTTAAACATTCAATTGACTTGAATTAGTTTTATGACTAATCTTAAGCAGATTAAGTATCTTAGGTATCAAGACTGTAGTATATATAAATCTGTGATTTGCTACCAAAACAGATCATGTTTATTTTTTAATGTGGTATGTTGAAAGCATTTGGTTGGGACTGGTTGGCAGAGTCATTTGGGAGGTGGTTCTGAAGGGCAAAGGAGTCCAGGAAGGCTGGGCACTCTTCAAGAAGGAAATCTTAATGGCTCAGGAGCAGTCTGTCCCCACGTGCCCAAAGACAAGCTGGCGCGGAAGAACACTGGCCTGGCTGAACAGAGAGTTGTGGCTCGAGCTTAGGAGAAAAAGGAGGGTTTATAATATTTGGAAAAGAGGGCGGGCTACTCAAGAGGACTATAAGGATGTTGCGAGGCTGTGCAGGGACAAAATTAGAAAGGCCAAAGCTCATCTGGAGCTCAATCTGGCTACTGCCATTAAAGATAACAAAAAATGTTTTTACAAATACATTAACACCAAAAGGAGGACTAAGGAGAATCTCCATCCTTTACTGGATGCAGGGGGTAACTTAATTACAAGAGATGAGGAAAAGGCTGAGGTGCTTAATGCCTTCTTTGCCTCAGTCTTCAGCGGCAAAACCAGTTGTTCTCTGGATACCCAGCACCCTGAGCTGGTGGAAGGGGATGGGGAGCAGGATGTGGCCCTCACTATCCACGAGGAAATGGTTGGAGACCTGCTACAGCACTTAGATGTACGCAAGTCGATGGGGCCGGATGGGATCCACCCGAGGGTACTGAGTGAACTGGCAGAGGAGCTGGCCAAGCCGCTTTCCATCATTTATTGTCAGTCCTGGTTATCAGGGGAGGTCCCAGTTGACTGGCGGCTAGCAAACATGATGCCCATCTACAAGAAGGGCAGGAGGGTAGGCCCCGGGAACTATAGGCCTGTTAGTTTGACGTCAGTGCCAGGGAAGCTCATGGAGCAGATTATCTTGAGTGCCATCACGCGGCACTTGCAGGGCAACCAGGCGATCAGGCCCAGTTAGCATGGGTTTATGAAAGGCAAGTCCTGCTTGACGAACTTGATCTCCTTCTATGACAAAGTGATGCGCTTGGTGGATGAGGGAAAGGCTGTGGATGTGGTCTACCTTGATTTCAGTAAGGCTTTTGACACTGTTTCCCACAGCATTCTCTTCAAGAAACTGGCTGCTCTTGGCTTGGACTGGCGTACGCTTCGTTGGGTTAGAAACTGGCAGGGTAGCTGGGCCCAAAGAGTTGTGGTGAATGGAGCTAAATCCAGTTGGAGGCCGGTTACTAGTGGAGTCCCCCAGGGCTCAGTGCTGGGGCCAGTCCTCTTTAATATCTTTATCGATGACCTGGATGAGGGGATCGAGTGCACCCTCAGTAAGTTTGCAGATGACACCAAGTTAGGTGCGTGTGTCGATCTGCTCGAGGGCAGGAAGGCTCTGCAGGAGGATCTGGATAGGCTGGACCGATGGGCTGAGGTCAACTGTATGAAGTTCAACAAGGCCAAGTGCCGGGTCCTGCACCTGGGGCGCAACAACCCCAAGCAGCGCTACAGGCTGGGAGATGAGTGATTGGAAAGCTGCCTGGCCGAGAAGGACCTGGGAGTACTCATTGATAGTCAGCTGAATATGAGCCAGCAGTGTGCTCAGGTGGCCAAGAAGGCCAACAGCATCCTGGCTTGTATAAGAAGCAGTGTGGCCAGCAGGTCTAGGGAAGTGATTGTCCCCCTGTACTCGGCTCTGGTGAGGCCGCACCTCGAGTACTGTGTTCAGTTTTGGGCCCCTCACTACAAGAAGGACATGGAGGTGCTCGAGAGAGTCCAGAGAAGGGCAACAAAGCTGGTGAGGGGCCTGGAGAAGGAGTCTTACAAGGAGCAGCTGAGGGAGCTGGGATTGTTCAGCCTGGAGAAGAGGAGGCTCAGGGGTGACCTTATTGCTCTTTATAGGTACATTAAAGGAGGCTGTGGCGAGGTGGGGGTTGGTTGGACATGACGAGGGGGAATGGGCTAAAGTTGATCTGATATGTGATATCTGATATCTGATTGACATCTGATACTAACACATTACCTCTAGGTTAATCCTCTCTTGTGATGAACATCAAATTCAGAACATATTGTATGGTTTTTGAAGTCATATTGTGTGTTCTTGGTAAGAAGTATATTTCTGATATATTTTTCTCAGAGCAACTAAGAAAATAAATTTAGTTGCAGGAACTTTTGATGTTAGTTACAATTGGGGTGCTTTGTTAGCAAGGATTATTGTTGGTTATCATATGTATTTATTATTATTATTATTATTACTACTAATAATAATAACAACAATAATAATAAAGTTAGAACTTAGAACTAGATCATGTAAATTTTATCCAATCCACTCAGTTGCTGTTGGGAAGAGATGGAGGACCCATGGGCTTACTGTAACACTGCTCAAACCACAAAGGATAACCAGACACTGATCTCAGATTTTGAAAATGAATAAAATAAAAATTTCGGGGAGGGGGGGGGGGGGGGGGGGGCGGGGAAGCAGGGTGGGAGTGGGGGAGGGAGGATTGTGGGGAGGTTAATGAGTGAGGAGGGAGTGGGGGATAGAGCTGTGGAATAAATAGTTTATGAAATAATATGCAAAGATTAACCTAGTATTAAATAACACTATTAGAAGATAGAAAGTAAAAAGTTAAAATTGGTAAAGCCCAGACAGAGAAAACAAAATCATGTCTATACTGAGTACATTTCCATTAGACTCTGCCCCAAAATATGCTAGAAAATTATTTATTGCAACAGTAGACTACGAAAAAAATGTTTTAGGTTTATCATGTTATCAGTAATAAAACAGAAAATCTTTTCTCAACTAAGATTTTTTTTTTTCTAATCCTGCCTACTTCTTCCAAAACATTTTATTCAGTATGAATGTGTGTGAAGCAAAGGATGCACATGTTGCAACTATAAACATTCCTGGGATATGATACTACAACACAGGCTGTATAAAGCATCTCTAATTGAAGCTTTCTTTGCACTCTCTTGTCTGTGCTTTCCTTACTTAAGACCAACAGATACTGAATCCATGCTGACAATCACCTGTCATGAAGGAATAAAACATATATATGCATGAGGACAGTGGTTCCATCCTTGCATATGATGAAATTCATGAGAATTTTCTTCTTTCCCAAGATTCCCATCCCATTAAAAGTACCAGACAAGGAGTGTGGTTGTCACATGCAGATACCTGTTTTTTAACATTTATGTTGAAGGTGTACTGGAACTTAATCTGCAGTTAGAGGTTATGAGTGATGGCAGAACCTAATGGAGACCTAAGTAAATAGATCCAAACTGACACACCTTTTTAATGAACTTTGTTTTGTATATTGTGGTATATTTTTGTAGGTATACTGTCATAGAAATTCCTTTTTTTTTTTTTTTTTGTTAGAGAAAAACTGTCATTTAAATGAATTTAAGATTACAAATAAATAAACCAGATAAAATATGAAGAAAGTACAGACAAATATAATGTTGAAACCATGTATTATGATATGGAAATTAGTACTTAATGTATTTTCTAATAGCCAAGAGTGTCAGATCTGCTATAGCATAGAAAGGGACATTACATGGAAGTCACCTTTTTTTTTTTTTTTTTTTTCCTCCAGATAATCAAAGACCTATTCTGAAAGGGAAAATGGATCTTTCAAGGATGTGTCTTTTCTGCCATTTAACATGCTGCCTCAGTAACAGGACTAAAATCCTTGTCATCTTCTTCTATAAAGAAAAGCAAAATGATCAAACTGATAAAGTGATGTATTTTATGAATAATACATTGCTCAAGGGCTTCAATCTATGTTATATACCACATAACCATAATTTGTAATGTTTACTTAAACAGTGGCTCTCAACAAAACACTTAGCATCTTGTCCCTGAGCAGTTTGCATTAGAAATCTGGACTGCTTAATTTCATTGTGCTAAAGGCATTAACACAAGAGAGAAAAAAATATAGTAATCTTGAACTGAAAAGTGCAGGAAAAATGCTCTTAGACACAATTTCAAAACCATATTCTGTGTGAAGTTGCCATACGATACAGGATTAAATTTTCTTGCAATAGTCCAAAATGAAACAATAACATTGTTATACATGTTTGGAAAATTCCAACCCGGGACAGGTCCTTTAGCCTTCACAATCTTGTTTTTTGTCTCTCTGTGATAGTCTGTGAGTTTTCTTGCCATTTAAAATGAATTAAGTGATACTAAACTTACTTTTAGGCTGTTTCATCAATGCAGTCTAAAGGGATATAAAGTAAGGAGTTTTTCTTTGGCTGAAATCCAGATACTAATGGTGTTAAAATGCCTTCTTATTGCATTTAAGTCAGTAGTTAGGTCAAGTAGACAAACAGATTTCAGACGATGTTTAAATAAACATTATTTAATGTTGCCTTGGAACCTGCATGTTTTGGGTGTCTAGCCTCAAAATACCAACTAGTTAGGAGAAATTAAAGCAGTGGTGACTAACTAGTCTGGAAAGGGACAAAAATGACAAAATGGTTGCACACCGAGCAATACATTCTATAGAAATAAATTATGTATTTGTACATATTCTTTTACCTCTGAATTTTTTTTTTTTTTTAGAGAATATATTAAAAAAAAATCAAAAGAAAAGCTATTTTAAAAATAAACACATTCTAGGCTTGTGGAACACAAACTATCTTTTAGCTAAAAATGTATTACCCATGAGATAAGCTTTTCTAAAGTAATGCATGTGAGAAACACTCCGTAGCCAATAACTTAGGCTCAGGCGAGGATCTCAGTGAAGTAGTAATTTATCTGCGATTGCAATGGCAGGCGTCCCACAAGCAGGAGCGCACCTACTGGTTCCAAAACACAGTTTATATACTTTTTGATGACAGGACCCTCCCCTGTTTCCCCACTGAGTGGGTAATCCAGGTTCACAATCTATCTGATGCTTCACAGACAATGCATAGCCTTCAGTTGCTGGCCTGTTAAATTTCAAATTTGACTTTTTTACTGTTTGAAGTGGTAATGTTTCTTCACTTATCTGACTTGACTTAACACTGTGATTTTCACCTAATTGTTCTAAGGAGTCTGGTTGTCTGCATTTTACAAGGTCGCCTGCTAAGTTTTCTTATCACTGCAAGCATATCTCAATACCCCATTCCTTACCCTTAAACAATGTAACTCTACAAAAACAACATTTTTATTCCCACAATTCCCACCTTTTTCCTTTTTTACAAATTGTTGATTTTTGCAAAACTTTTCTCTCAGTTGTAATTTGGTAAATTTCTTCTTCTTCCTCACCTTCTTTGCTTTCCATCTCCTCTAATATCATCACCTTATCTGAGTAAGGTGGTGGCTTCATGGTCATTTGTTTCAATAGTGCAGTTTCAATTAACCACAGTAATAGTCCTCTTACACAGCGGATAATGCAACAACCAACAGCTATCAAAACTCCTGCTATTACGATCAAGGATGTAAATATGCCTAATTTTTCTGCCAATTCACTGGCAAGGGTGGTAAACCCTTGCAATGCTATAGTTACTATGCTATCCGGGGCAGTATTGTTGGGTATAAAAGTGCAACAATGGTTGCTCAGTATCATACACACACACCTCCATTCTCCGCAAGCATCATATCTAATGCTATTCTGTTTTCCTAAGCCATTTTGCTGGTGGCATCTAGTTGTTCAGTGATTCCTCTTATCGCATCCCTTGTATAATTTATGAATCTCTGCTGATTATAATAAATATAAGTAATCCAATCCACATTCTTATTGATTGTTACCCACCAGAACAGTGACTCAAACCCTGCAGCAATTTGATTCCTGGCTTCCTGTTCATCTGGAACTCTTCTAGGCACCCCAATAGAATCTATGTATGCTCTATCATCAAATGATACTCCTAAGCTTCTTTTACTTCTTCTGGGTATTTGTGATGTTTCCCTTTCAAATGCCAGGGTGAAGGGTATAGCTAATTGAACAAGTGCACAAATGCCTCCCCAGTTAGATGGTAGGGTGGACCGTAAGATCTTCCCTCCACAGTACCACCACAGATCTGCCCTGGGGATCTCAAGTCTTGAGCAGTTTCCCATCAAGTCCTTGGTAGCATTCAAGGTCCTCGTGCACAAGGCAAATTCTCCCAGATGCCGGGTAGCACTCACACTCCGCCGTGAGAGGCAAGCTGTATGGTTACCTATAGCTGTAGAGAATGCAGGGGGAAACCTGATATTGCTATCACGCAAGGAAGGGAACAGCAAAGAGAGGGACTTACAGGCCTCATTTCCCCAGGCAGTCTTTTCTTGGTACAATGCAATCATACATCGCATCCCTGGGAATCCTTGGTCCACCTCAATGGGCAGGACACTATCTGGGCAATTGGTCATCCCGAGGCACAAGCATAGCAACTGCTATGGTTGAGACTCTGGACAGTATATTTGACCCATTCTATCCAGGCACTCACATCCCCATACCCTGTTTCAATCTCAAATGTTTGAACTGCCTCATTTCAAAGAGGGCCTCCTGTTTTCTCTCCTGTTTTCTCCTTGAGTTTCTCCCTTTCTCTGATGGCAATAGAGGATCGGTTCCATACAGCTATTCTCAATCTGGCTGTTGGGTCTCTCCCAGTTATTTGTTCTCTCTGCTCAATTGTCGTTGGGCATTTAAATCTCCACAAGCTAACACCTCACAAGCATCAAACATGATAGATTGTGGTACATAACCCTCTGTCACATTCACCCATATTTCTGCGGGGTATCCCGTCTTATTATTATCTGGTCATGCCTTTTCCAAGTTGTCAATTGACCAAGGCTTTCTCTGAGGCCTACAATCACTAAAAACAAAATTAATAACTGATTTTTCCCTTACATTATTTTTAAACCTTAGGTTTCCAAATAATTATCAATACAAAGAATAAGATACACACTACTACTATAATAACCCCCCTTGGGAGCACTTCAATTCACTATAGGTCTGTCCTTTCTCTCAATCACAAGTCACACTCATTAGTTACCTGTGAAAATAAAAGGTTAGTTTACAATTGCAAGCTTTTATCCCACTCAGAGTCCACTATGAGATTTTTCTCTTCGATTTCAGCTTCCAACAAGTCTTCTGTAGGAACAGCTTCCCAGGTACTAAGGTCGACGGATGCCTTCACTCGAGTATAGTGAGTCCAACCTTTTTCCGCAGTTCCTATGGCTGTTTCAGTGGTTAGTAGTACTTGGAAGTGTCCTTCCCATTCAGGCCAGAGTTGATCCTTTCCAGGTCTGAACCAGGACCCAATTTCCCATGGGTCCTGAGAGATGACAAAGAAGAGGACAACCCCAGAATACAGTTCTTAAGAAAACTCTCTTGTTTCGAATTGTGGTATCTCATCCCTTCTGCCCAGATAGGGTAATCCGAACCGCATCTCATACGGTGAAATTCCTATATCGTTTCTTGGTGCTGTTTGAACCTGTAGGATTGCTAAAGGTAAGCATTTTACCCAAGGAAATTGGGTTTCTAACACGAATTTAGTTAATTGCTTCTTTAATGTCTGGTTCATTCGCTTTACCTTCCCAGAAGAGGAGGGGTGCCAGGGGATGTAAAAATCCCACTCAATCTCTAAGGCCTGCATTAACCCTTGCAGTACTTGTGAAGTGAAATGACTTCCTTGATCTGAATCAATGTTTTCAGCTATCCCATATCTAGGGACTATTTGCTCCAGTGATACCTTAGCCACCGTGTTTGCAGTGGCAGATACGGAGGGGAAAGCTTACACCCATCCAGTCACATGGTCAATTAGGACAAACAAGTACTTAAGTCTCCCTGGTTTAGGTAACTCAGTAAAGTCTACCTGTATACTTTGGAAAGGTCGAATCCCTGGCTTCTGTCCCCCTCTAGGCGAGTTACGGATGACCTTTTTATTTACCTTTTGACATATGGTACATCCTCTGCATATTTGCTTCACTAAAGTGTATATTCCTACACATTCATACTTTCTTAGCACAACATCACACATTGCTTGCATCTCCCAATGACTCTCTTGATGTAAAACGATTAATATTTGCCTCATTGGTGCTTTATTCAGCATTTCTCTCCCATCAGGGAGTATCCATTTTCCCTCAGACTTCACGGCTCCTGATTCCTTAAAAAAATCTTTCTCTTAAAACTTTTTAGTTCTTTCTTAGTTTTCAACAATTCCCTGAATCCTCTCTGTATTTATTCTCCGTTTTTCCTCAGACATTAGATGCCTTACATACCTGACTTCTCTTTCTACATATTGTAATTCATTTTTCAATACTCCCAAGCCCTGCTTTCCCAGAAAGTTGAATAGTTGTTAGTAGCTTCCTTCACAACTGTTTTCTCCTGTCCTGACAATAAACAATCATCCACATTTTGTAACAGTAGTTCCTCCTTGGGAGGTTGGAATTGCTCCAAAATCTGTTCTAGAACTTTGCCCAAATAAATCGGTGGCCCTGTAAACCCCTGAGGTAAAACTGTCCATATGTATTGTTGCTTCTGCCCCCACTTCAGAGTCTTTCCAGTCAGAGGTGAATGTATCTTTGCTCTCAGGGCCTGAGAGCACTCCATTAATAACACTGTTATTCCAGACTAACAATTTACTATTTGAATGCCCAATTTCATCATCAAATCCTTTCCCAACAAGTTAGTCCCTGCCTTGGGTACATACAATGATTGCCCAGAGATCATTATCATTTTATCCCCTAGTCTCAGCTTGGTATCCCCCAAAGGTGGCACTGTTATCCCAGCCCCTTCTACCCCCATCACTTTTTAGGGTTTCATTAGTTAATTTAATCCCTGATACTTTACAGGCCAGTAATGACCTAGCTGCCCCAGTGTATTGGGTTTGATGGCAAGGTTCGGGGGGGGGGGGGGGGGGGTGCTGCAGTGGCAGTCCCCACGAGGAGAATCCAGAAACCGCCCCGTGGCAGATAAGGGACAATTTCATCTGGCCCCAAAGGGGCCCACCGCTGCCCAGAGCCAAGCCATGAGCAACACAGTCCGTGCCTCTGTGAGAGCACATCCACGAAAACAAACAAACAAACAAACAAAAACCTGTTGCTCAACAACAGCTGGGAGAGCGAGGAGTGAGAAACCTCCCCACAGACACCAAAGCCAGCACAGAAGGAGGGCGTGGAAGCGCTCCAAGCGCCGGAGCCGAAGCCCCCTGCGGCCTGTGGAGAGGCCCCTGGTGGAGCAGGCTGCCCCCCCTGCCCCCCCTCCCCCCCCCCCCCCGCCCTTCTCGATACTAGGGAAACCGACCAAACACCACAGCAAATATACCAAAACTTCTAGACTGTTACTTAGATAATGCCTACATCCTCTTTCCCTGCTCATTCAACTTTCCCAACTCTTTCAAAAAACTGCTCTGTCAAACATTACATACCACACCTTTAACACCTTCAATAACCCTTTTTAACACTTCTTTTTATCTTTCTCCAGCCTGTACTTTCACCAAAGTCTCAGTCATTGGCCAACTTAATTCCATACCTTTCTCCCTCCAGGGTGCTGAAACAGCATATCGGTATAATATATTTCATCCCATTTTCCTTCTGTCCTCCTTCTTCCACTCCGGATATTCCTACCTGAAGTGGCCAGCCTGGCCACAGTTAAAACATCCCATCAAAGCCTGTCCCTGTTAAGATTCAGGCCGCAACACGGGTAGGTTTCCTTGCCTGCCATTCCTTCGTCTCTTTTCCTCTCCTTTCCATCTTGGCCCTGACTCCCCCTGAAGATTTTCTTCGTCTTTCTCCAACCCTCTGCCTGACTACCTGCTACACTGCCAATACCATTAGTTTCACTCTCTGCTTTTCCTTCTCATCTCCCCTCCTGACACACTCCTTCAGGGCCTCCCACAGGAGGGCCCCCCAGTGACTGTTCACTACATCCCCCCACCTTCTGGAGCATTTTCTGGGTATCTTGCCAGGCTTCAATCACAAAATGAACTTTCAAGAGCCCTTGGGATACTGGGTCCTCAGGATTCATCCCCAAGTACTTTCTCATTCTGACCCCAAGTCTCTCATATGATTTCTGTGTTGCACATTATTATTATTCCAGCCAGGATCGGCAAGTGGTTATTTCTGCCCTCCCGGTATTACCCCCGGTCCTGGAGGATGAGCTCTTTCCCATTTTTGTATAGCAGCTCTCCTCCTGATCATTCCCATTTCTTTCCCTGTAAACAACATATTTATATACATAATTCCTCCCCCAAGAGTATAAGTTAGGTCCTAGGAACTGGTCTAATAGTTCAGCTAGCCTGTTGGGGTCCTCAATTAAAGACTTCATCTCCTTAAAACTCCTAACCTCTCTGCTGGTAAGGAGGGGGGGAAGCTCACTTAAGAGGAGACACAGTGTTAGTACTGTTAGTATCAGGGAAGGCAAAATTCTCAGTACCTCTTCTACCTTGTTCTAATTCTTGCCAGAGCCTAGAGTACGCTCTTCTCTAGGGACAGAGTTAATTGCAGTCCCTGTCTCCCTTCCTGGAATGACTGCTGCTGCCACCGGTGCAATATTAGGATTACAGGGAGCATAACTTGGCTCCTTCTCCAAAAAAAAAAAAAAAAAAAAAAAGAATCATTTTGTTTACACATAAATTTAAAGCCTGAATTTTCATCAGGCCCGTATTTTGGCCAAAATACTGCTGTTTCCTTAATTGGTTCTTTTGTCCAGACTAATACACAATATTTAACCTCTTTTTTTTTTTTTTCTTATAATTCTTCAGGAAGAACTTTCGGTAGACACTCCCCCAGGGTTATTTCCCTGTCCCCTGGAACTCATATTTCCCATTTTTCCTAGCCCTTGTCAGTGTGTTGCTACAGAAATTTCCCTCCTGCAGGGTACCACACACTAACGTTCCGATTCTGGAAAATGGGGGTGTACTACCAAGCACTTCCCCGTGCAAGGACTACCGCACACCAAATTTCCCTGGTGTACTGCCAAGCATTTCCCCGTGCAAGGACTACCGCACACCAAATTTCCCTGGTGTACTGCCAAGCACTTCCCTGTGCAAGGGCTTACCAAACATCAAATTTCCCGAGACTCTTCCTTTCTCTCCCTTATCCCACGCTTCGTCCATCTCCGGCCGCGCCCCTCGCGGAGCTACGGAACCGCGGATCAGGACTCCACACTCGCTTCGTACAAAAGTACGTCTCAATCACACGTCACACAGTCTCTCCCGACCCCCAAGGCAATACTTAATATTTCTTACCTTGGTCTGTGCACAGAGTTACCGGATGAATTCTTAAACCCAGAGTGCCTACCTTCTTCCCTTCCCCACTACTTCATGGATCCTGCCTCTTTAATCAGTCTCGGGCCCTCTGTCAGCTCTCCGCAGAACCGCCACTTTCGCTGCACAGGACCGCTGAAATCAGCGGGGCATGCCTTCCTGCTGCTGCGGCGGTGGGGCTCCCCAGTAGGTGACTGGATCCCGGACGAGCCCCCGAATTGTGAGAAACACTCCGTAGCCAATAACTTAGGCTCAGGCGAGGATCTCAGTGAAGTAGTAATTTATCTGCGATTGCAATGGCAGGCGTCCCACAAGCAGGAGCGCACCTACTGGTTCCAAAACACAGTTTGTATACTTTTTGATGACAGGACCCTCCCCTGTTTCCCCACTGAGTGGGTAATCCAGGTTCACAATCTATCTGATGCTTCACAGACAATGCATAGCCTTCAGTTGCTGGCCTGTTAAATTTCAAATTTCTTTTGACTTTTTTACTGTTTGAAGTGGTAATGTTTCTTCACTTATCTGACTTGACTTAACACCGTGATTTTCACCTAATTGTTCTAAGGAGTCTGGTTGTCTGCATTTTACAAGGTCACCTGCTAAGTTTTCTTAACACTGCAAGCATATCTCAATACCCCATTCCTTACCTTTAAACAATGTAACTCTGCAAAAACAACATTTTTATTCCCACATGCAGTTCTCCAAGATACAGTGAATAAAATAGAAAAAAAAAAAAAAAGTTATGAGCTCTGTGTTTCAGGATTTAAACAAGTAACTGATACGGTTATGAGATACACTCCTAATTATCAGGATCTTTCATAATTTTCTGCTTGGCCATAGGTTAGTCTTCAAATAAAATATATGGTTTCTAATGCACAATCCACTGTTCAATCATTTGGGCTATAAAACTGAAGGTACTACAGTGGTCATTATTGTGACCTCTGATCCTTTTCTGTGTTATTAGTCATTTTAAAATAGTCTTGTAATAAGAACAGTGCGGGAAAAGAAGAGCCATTGACCCAGAAGGTTATAAGCTACAGTTGGTAAAGACTATCTTTTGTCTGGATATTTATAAGCTAGTTATCTCTACAAGTTTCTAGAAACTATCATACTCTGTCACACTTGCAAGATATTATAGGGTTGGGAATAATCAGCTGACAGTCTCAGCTAGTGATACGAACTTGAACAATTTATCCAAAGTTTGTTCAGGAACTTACACATCTGTATGGAACCTGACTCTCAGAAGCAAGTGACAAGTGAGAGCTTTAAATGTGCCCAGAATGAGTTTCTATTTCATTACTGAAATATTCTACTGGACTAAATTATTCTGTAACTGCATTTGATCATGCAGCTCCCAGACCAGGGTTCATTTACTCTAAGGTTAGTATAGCTACAACTTAAATTGCTTAACAGTTGGTAGCATCAAAATTCATTCTCTTTCCTTTATTAAATATTTCTATTTTAAGTAGCTGAAACTTGTTAGGGAGTGAAAAAAAAAAAAAAAAAAAATCAGAAGTCCAGTCTGGATGAAGTACTCTTAATCATTCCCTGGAATTACAGCCCAAGACCCTGAATGAGAACCAGAGCAAGCACCAAAGCTCTTGACAGTGTGAGGAAAAACGAACCTTGCTTCTGCAGTCAGAAAAGTTTCTGTTATGGGAAGGGGAGATAAAAAAAAAAAAAGGAAAGAGGAAGATGTGTGAAAGAAAAGAAGGAAATAGCCCTGGAGAGGTAGGCTTACAGTTTCTGCTGCCACTGGAAGAATGGAAAGTCATCCCTGATGGGGGATGACTGGCTGATAGAAAGCAGACAATTGCTTTTGTTGACTGAAATTACCTGTTCCTCTGAAGTAGTAGTGCCTCCCTCCCAACTCCTCCCTAGGGGCAATAACTGCAGACCTGCCTTTCCATTACACCAATTCTCAAACACAGAATAGGAACATAACTGCATTATTCCCGTAAGTAATCTTCTGCCTTAGGAAATTGCCAACTTTGCCTGCAGCTAAAAGCAGCAGCGCTGTCAGGAACCTTCAGCTCCTGTGGAAGAACCGTTAAGGGAACTGGCTTAGTGGGCAGAGCCTTGCTAAGGGACATGCACTGCACTAGGGTAGCTCCTTGGGTACTGAAGTAACATCTACAGTTGTATCTTTTGTTGTATTGTGACTTTTATGTCACATTTTCCAATCCCACAACAGTGTTTTTAAAAGTATAGAAATCATGGAATCATAGAAACACAAGGTTGGGAAGGATCTACAAGATCATCTAGTCCAACCATCCTCCTATTAACAATACTACCCACTAAGCTACTAAATCATATCTTTTAGCACATTGCCCAAGTAATTCTTGAACATTGTGACATTGTGAGGGACGGTAATTCCACCACCTCCCTGGGCAGGCTGTTCCAGTGCCTGACCACTCTTTGAGAGAAAAAAACAAACAAACAAACAAACAAGCAAACAAAACAAAACACTTGACTTCATTCAACATTAGAAGTGTATTAATGGAAAACAACTTAATGACCATTGATTATAATCAGGTGTTAGTATGGACTGAGAATTGTGCATATTAGGGGCAAATTAAGGCTCAGGTGAGTCTACCAAACTCCCCAAACTGTGCCTGAAAAAGACACTAAGATGCAAAAGGCTGCATACCATACAATGAAGAAGAATCACCAATATTGTTCGGCTGCAATTCTGTGGGACACAGGCAGTTCTGCAGTAAGCTTTCAAAAGTCCTAAAAAGATGTTGAGGGTTAACCCTGATTAGCAGGTAAGAACCACACAGCCACTTTTCTCATAGAGAAAATAAACATATTCTGAGGGATCCAACTTACTTTATAGTCTATCATGGGAGGAAATTAATTATTCTTTTAAAGTGATTATTTTTTTTTTTTTGCTTCTGGCTGAAAAAACAAACCAAGGTGACTAACTTAAATTTAACTGCCTAACTTATGAGTATAGGAATGTCATTAATGAGTCTTAAAAACAGGTTCTTGATTGATCCCCTGAATCTCCTGAAAGTTACTTGACTTTTTAACCATTTAGGAGGGAAAAAGAAATCTAACAGTGCCTTCATATGTTTATGGAGAACACCAGCTATGCAAACATACACTTACATCTAAAGAAGTGTTTCCATATGTTACTTCAAGTGCCTAGACAGCCAAAAAGTGATTTTAAATTCAAGTAGCCATCATCAAATACACTGAAAGTAAGATTTATTGTTATGCTGCTGACTACACAAGGTGTAACTATGGTTCAGACACTTTTATGGAAAATTCACAAACTTTAACACGTCTCTTCAAAGGATGAACTACAATGATAGAGAAGATGAGTTCTGCTTTTATTCCTAGGGAGGCCAATCTTGTTGCCAAGAGGTGTAAGAGAAACTCTTTTGCCCAAGAGATCTTGAAAAGCTGAGTTTTTTATCACTGTAAAACTTTGAGCAGCTAAGGCAATTTAAACCTAAAGGGATCTAATGTGATCTTTAGTATACTAAATGCTGTTAGCCTGAAGGCACCATGAAAAACAGAATGAAAAATGGACTGTCTTAATTAGTAAATATGCCAAATTTAAATATTCATAACTTTAAATCTTGTTTCATTTAAGGTTTCATTGTCTGTCCTTTCTCACTGAGTGTTGTATGCTTGCTAAGTCTGATGTTTCAAGTTTCAGCCATTTGGAGTTAGTCAAGCGCAATAATACCAAATTAAACATATGGAAACATCACTGTATTTTTTCTTACAGACATAACTCAGAATTGGCTGAAGTGACTCAACTCAAAATTTTCAGAAAAAAAAAATCACCACTGGTCTGAGACTAAACATAGGGAACGCTAGCTTATAGCACACATGCTCGAAATGAATCACAGAATCACAGAATCACAGAATCGTATAGGTTGGAAGAGACCTTCAAGATCACTGAGTCCAACCTCTGACCTAATACTAACAAGTCCTTCACTAAACCATATCACTAAGATCAACATCTACATGTCTTTTAAAACCTCCAGGGATGATGACTCAACCACATCCCTGGGCAGTCCATTCCAATGCCTAACAACCCTTTCAGTAAAGAGTTCTTCCTAATATCCAACCTAAACCTCCCCTGGCGCAACTTTAGCCCATTCCCCCTCGTCCTGTCACCAGGCACATGGGAGAATAGACCAACCCCCACCTCGCCACAGCCTCTTTTAATGTACCTATAAAGAGCAATAAGGTCACCCCTGAGCCTCCTCTTCTCCAGGCTGAACAATCCCAGCTCCCTCAGCTGCTCCTTGTAAGACTCCTTCTCCAGGCCCCTCACCAGCTTTGTTGCCCTTCTCTGGACTCTCTCGAGCACCTCCATGTCCTTCTTGTAGTGAGGGGCCCAAAACTGAACACAGTACTCGAGGTGCGGCCTCACCAGAGCCGAGTACAGGGGGACAATCACTTCCCTAGACCTGCTGGCCACACTGCTTCTTATACAAGCCAGGATGCTGTTGGCCTTCTTGGCCACCTGAGCACACTGCTGGCTCATATTCAGCTGACTATCAACCAATACCCATAGGTCCTTCTGTGCCAGGCAGCTTTCCAACCACTCATCTCCCAGCCTGTAGCTCTGCTTGGGGTTGTTGCGCCCCAGGTGCAGGACCCGGCACTTGGCCTTGTTGAACTTATACAGTTGGACTCAGCCCATCGGTCCAGCCTATCCAGATCCTCCTGCAGAGCCTTCCTACCCTCGAGCAGATCGACACACGCACCTAACTTGGTGTCATCTGCAAACTTACTGAGGGTGCACTCGATCCCCTCATCCAGGTCATCGATAAAGATATTAAAGAGGACTGGCCCCAGCACTGAGCCCTGGGGGACTCCACTAGTAACCGGCCTCCAACTGGATTTGACTCCATTCACTACGACTCTTTGGGCCCGGCCATCCAGCCAGTTTTTAACCCAACGAAGCGTACGCCAATCCAAGCCAAGAGCAGCCAGTTTCTTGAAGAGAATGCTGTGGGAAACAGTGTCAAAAGCCTTACTGAAATCAAGGTAGACCACATCCACAGCCTTTCCCTCATCCACCAAGCGCATCACTTTGTCATAGAAGGAGATCAAGTTCGTCAAGCAGGACCTGCCTTTCATAAACCCATGATGACTGGGCCTGATCGCCTGGTTGCCCTGCAAGTGCCGCGTGATGGCACTCAAGATAATCTGCTCCATGAGCTTCCCTGGCACTGACGTCAAACTAACAGGCCTATAGTTCCCGGGGCCTACCCTCCTGCCCTTCTTGTAGATGGGCGTCATGTTTGCTAGCCGCCAGTCAACTGGGACCTCCCCTGATAACCAGGACTGACAATAAATGATGGAAAGCAGCTTGGCCAGCTCCTCTGCCAGTTCACTCAGTACCCTCGGGTGGATCCCATCCGGCCCCATCGACTTGCGTACATCTAAGTGCTGTAGCAGGTCTCCAACCATTTCCTCGTGGATAGTGAGGGCCACATCCTGCTCCCCATCCCCTTCCACCAGCTCAGGGTGCCGGGTATCCAGAGAACAACTGGTTTTGCTGCTAAAGACTGAGGCAAAGAAGGCATTAAGCACCTCAGCCTTTTCCTCATCTCTTGTAATTAAGTTACCCCCTGCATCCAGTAAAGGATGGAGATTCTCCTTAGTCCTCCTTTTGGTGTTAATGTATTTGTAAAAACATTTTTTGTTATCTTTAATGGCAGTAGCCAGATTGAGCTCCAGATGAGCTTTGGCCTTTCTAATTTTGTCCCTGCACAGCCTCGCAACATCCTTATAGTCCTCATGAGTAGCCCGCCCTCTTTTCCAAATATTATAAACCCTCCTTTTTCTCCTAAGCTCGAGCCACAACTCTCTGTTCAGCCAGGCCAGTGTTCTTCCGCGCCAGCTTGTCTTTGGGCACGTGGGGACAGACTGCTCCTGAGCCATTAAGATTTCCTTCTTGAAGAGTGCCCAGCCTTCCTGGACTCCTTTGCCCTTCAGAACCTCTTCCCAAGGGACTCTGCCAACCAGTGTCCTGAACAAAGTCAGCCCTCCGGAAATCCAGGGCGGCGGTTTTACTGATCCCCTTCCTGACTTCGCCAAGAATAGAGAACTGAACCATTTCGTGGTCACTCTGCCCAAGACAGCTCTCGACCACCATATCTCCCACCAGTCCATCACAGTTTGTGAACAGAAGGTCTAGCGGGGCACCTCCCCTGGTAGGCTCACTAACCAGCTGCATCAGGAAGCTATCTTCCATGCTCTCCAGAAACCTCCTAGACTGCTTTCTCTGGGCTGTGTTGTTCTTCCAGGATATGTCTGGGAAGTTGAAATCCCCCACGAGAACAAGCGCTGACGGTTTTGCAACTTCTGCCAGCTGCCTGTGGAACTCCTCATCCGTCTCCTCATCCTGGTTTTGCGGTATGTAACAGATCCCCACCAGGTTTCTTGCCTTGTTGGCCTTCCTGCTAATCCTAACCCATAGGGACTCAACCTTACCATTCCCAGCCTCAAGTTCCACAACATCAAAACACTCTAATATAGAAAGCCACACCACCACCCCTTCTGTGCTGCCTGTCCCTTCTGAAGAGCCTATAGCCAGACTTTGGAGCACTCCAGTCATGGGAGTGGTCCCACCACGTTTCTGTGATGGCAACCAAGTCATAGCCTGCCTGCTGCACGATGGCTTCCAGCTTCTCTTGTTTTTTGCCCATGCTGCGTGCATTAGTGTAGATGCACTTCAGTTGGGCCATTGCTTTCTCCCCCGGCCTTGCCATTGTTCCCCCTGACACACCTCTAACAAGCCTTATTTCAGCCCCATCCCCCTTCTTACCTAGTTTAAAGCCCTCTCAATGAGCCCTGCCAGCTTCTGGGCTAGAATCCGTTTTCCCCTTAGAGATAGGTGTGACCCGTCTGCGGTCACCAGGTCGGGTGCCGAGTAAAGCACCCCATGGCCAAAAAAAAACAAAATTTCTGTGTTGGCACCAGCCTCTGAACCACGTGTTTATCAGGTGGGCTTTCCTTGTCCTCTCTGTACCCCTCCCTGCCACTGTACGGATGGACGAAAACACCACCTGTACTCCAGCTCCATCCACTAAACGTCCCATTCCCCTAAAGTCCCGTTTGATAGCCTTCAGGCTTCTCTCTTCAGTATTATCACTGCCAGCTTGGACTATCAAAAGAGGATAGTAATCAGAGGGGCGAACCAGATTGAGAAGCTTTCTGGCAACATCCCTGACCCTGGCCACAGGGAGGCAGCAGACTTCCCTACGGGTAGGGTCAGGCCGACAAATAGGACGCTCTGTTCCCCTGAGAAGGGAGTCGCCTACAACAATTACCCTTCTATCTTTCTTGGTGGAGGCAGTCTTGAGGTGTGGAGTCGACTTCCTCGCCCTGGGCTTCCTCCTGGTTAGACTTTCTACCTCATCCTCACCCACTGGTCTCTCAAGCTCCAGGGCCTCAAATCTATTGTGTAAGGGCACCTGGGAAGGTGGGGATGGTAGGGGGGGGGTGTCACCTGCGAGGTCGAGCAGGGACCTGTCTCCATTCCTCCTCAACTCCTAGGTCCCCTCCCTCAGCCCGACAGTGACAGGACAGGGGGTCCACCCCCATCTGGGGTGTCTCACCCCGGTACCTCTCCTTCAGGCCTTGCGGGGAGTTGCTCCACCAGTCTATCTCCCGCTCACACTCCCTGATGGCCCTCTACGTCTCCACCTCCTCCCTGAGCTCTGCCACCAGGCCCAGCAGGTCATCCACCTGCTCACACCTCACACACACAGTATCTCTGCCTCCCTCAGATGGCAGCAACAGGCTCAGACACTCCCTGAATCCAGAGACCTGAACTGCTGCATTTTTGAGCAGGCAGTCAGTATGGGTGGTTACAGACTTTCTAGAGAGAGCTCTCTGCCTAGTGTAGACCATTGCGGCCTAGCTAGTGGTAGACAGCCATTAGATGAGTTGTTCTTACGGGTGGGGCGGAACACTCTGCCCTGCCTGAGCACGCCCTGCCCACGTGAACTTGTGCACAAACTGCCGCGCCCCGCCCTTCTGACGCCCTGTTTGCCCGCCCTGTTCGCCACACTCCTGGTTGCTCGCTCTCCCTAGGGGCTGCTTTTGAACGTCAGGGTAGAGGGGCATTGCTGGCTGTGCCTACACCTCGTCAGCCTCCCTTGCGAGGGCTGCCGAGTCCTGCTGGCTCCCTCGGCTGCCTTGAGTGGCCTCGATGCCGGAAAAAAGCCCTGCCCGCCTCGATCCCCCACTCCACTGCAGAATGCGTCTGCCCCGGAGCCGATCACCTTGGCGAGTGATGTATGATTAGATGTATGAATGTATGATTCGATCTTGCAGAGCATGAAGAGAAGTAACTGTTTTCAAGCTTTGGGAATAATCTCTATGTTTGAAGGTTTTACCAAGACATTTGATATTATGTCCATTGTCACTTTCCTTTGTCCCCTTCTCCCTTTTTGCACACTTTTTTTGTTTGTTTGTTTTCGCGTGTGTGAGTGAGTCAAAAGAGGTCTGTGTAATTTTACTTATTAACTTCTAGACACTGTAATTACATCAGCTATATGGTCCACATGAAGAAGGTATTGTGCTAGCAATTTAGTATGGCCACCACTAGTCTGCTAACAAAATAGTTTTTGCTCATCACAGCTTAATCACTGTAATAAGTTCAAAAGTTCTTTCTTTGGGAATTACAGAGTAGTTACATGAGCAGAGTTTAACCTTTCTGGGTGATGCAGCTACTGATCTAAGCAGTCCCCAGATTGATAAGCCTGATAAGTTTCACCTAGGTGAATATATATATATATATATTTTTTTTTTCCTCACCTTTTGCATTTTGAGAGCTAAGAGCACAGAGACATTTTTTACTTCTGTCTGACATCATCATACATGGGATTTGCAATCATATTTTTTTTCTCTTGTTTCTTTCTGTCTGTCTGTCTGTCTGCCTTTTTTATTGTTTGTGCTGTAACATGTTCCTACAGAAGGCACACAGGACTTGCTATCATTGTTGAGCTTCCATAGCAAAAGTTGGTTAAGTTTTTATGGTAGCTGATAATGATCACATTGTATTTCACTATTTCTCTTGATAGGTAACATGTTCAGTCCATTCTGTCTTTCAGTACTAAATGCTGGGTGATTCATGTATATTTTGTTTTGTGATATGGTGACCTAGATTAAGGTCAGATGGCAAAGACAAACAACACCTTAGTAACTGCTTTTAAAATGAGTTACCTCTTTGGAGTCTTCCTTCTCAGGTATAAAAATGCTGGTAGAAAAGACCTAATTCATACAGAAGACATAAAGCCATTTTTCATCTACTGCAGAAAACCACCGAAGTATATCTAGACAGGTACACTGTTATGTGCAAAATCCTATAACTGTTAGTTGCTGTGGTCTTTTTCTACCCTAAATAACACTATGGGTCTGGAAAGCATTCATGAATCATGCAAGTTGCCTCCTACCAGACCAGCAAAATTATCTTCCCCACACTAATCATCAATATCATTGACCTTTGTCATAAAACGGGTCATTCATATCTATATCCCATTAGAAGTATCATCCCACGACCACTTCTTTGGGTGTATTGAAGTCATGTCAGAAAGAATCATTGACTTCTTGTCAAACACCTCCAACCTTCCACATTCATATATCTATAGATGCCTCACTAATCACTCAGCAAACAATGCATGATATGCACCAAGCAGTGGGATGTGAGGGAGAGATTTTTGGAGGACCTGCTCCTCCTCCAAGCATAGCTTTGATGGTGACAGTGATAAATGAGTGAGGATATGCAATAGACTTTCTCCCCCCTTGGTGAATTGCTGGATTGGGTAGACTTCACTGTACTTTTTTTTTTTTTTTTTTTTTCTCCCTCCTCTATTCAGGAATACAGGAAGAAACTCACTGGTCGGAAAAGTAATGAGGACATCAATTTTGCTGTTTGATTTTTAAGCTTAGTTTTGTTTGTTTGTTTGTTTGTTTTTCCATAATTCATCTCTGTCTCATTGTAACATGCCTCCTAGAAACCTACAGTGTACCAATCCTGTACTGAGTGGAGATGTGTCCTCAATACTGCTTTTTAAACTAAGCTTTTACTGATTTTGAAGAAATATATTTTATCGAAGGCAGACACTGTCCACTTTATATCACGTCATACGAATAATTCAAACAAGGTTTGAAGGATGATTCATACTTTAAAATCTAGGCTGGCTATTACATCATTGGAGAAGAATTAAGGAGACCTGGACTCTATTCTTATTAGTAACTCTTGAATGAGTTACCTAAGTTATATGGTTCTCTCATCGTCTGTTCCAGCTTCAGTTCTTTACATTTGACTATTCAAAGTGTAATATCTTCAGAACAGCAGCTACTTTTCTCTACATGTTTTCACAGCACCTAACTCAGTGGAAAGGGAAGAGACCATACAAACCAGTATACTGTAAAACCTGATTTTCAAGGGTTCTCCGTCTCCACACTAAAATTTCAGATAACTATGGGTTTACAGTAAGGAAGCAAATTTAGGTGGAAAATAGGCTCTTCAGGTCTCCAAGAATTAGATATACCACTTTGAAAAAATTGACTTTGTTTCCTTTTTGTGTTAATTCTTTAATGGATACAATGTTGATATTTACCCAACTTAACAGAGATGTTTTTAAGCTAATTTTAATAACTTTGGAAAAATCTCTTTTATATCCCTGAATGGGTGCGACTCTCTAACTGCAAATTATTACCATTATTTCATTATAGCATCCTTTAACAATCTCTCAGGGGGAAAACAAAAGTGAGGAAAAAGGAATGGACATTTCCAAGACTGTATGTAAGTAACTATAATTGTAACATAAAGAAGAACTATAACAAAGATTATTAATCATGATAACAACAATTAAAAAAAAAAAAAAAAAGATAATTTTGGAAATGATATAAGTTCATATGCTTCAGGGCATAAACTAGTTTTTACCCATAAAGGATTAGAAGGAGACTTCCCCTATGGGCAAATTGTTGTACTATTCATCTATTTCTCTGAAGCATCTGGTGCCAGCCTTTTTTAAAAACTTATTCCAGATCTATCTATTTCTTGTGTGCTATGGCAATTTTTATGTTTCCATGAGCTGAAATAAAATTGTCTTTACCTAAAACTAATTTCAAGGTAGCAATACTATCTATGCCAACACTATCCTGGCAGGGTATTCTGTAAACTACTTCTGAACATGGAGCCAAATGCAAGCCTTCTGAAGATCTGCATGCTTAGTCTGACAGTTTTGGCAGATGCCTGGTTTACTTCAAGGGCGTTGAAGTTTGTGCCAAATTTTCTTCTTTGATTTCCACAGATCTGAATGCACACATCTGGTTGTGGGAGGGGTTATCACACATCTACATCTGCCAAACATGGCCATGCTTTAACCCATGCCTATTTTTATAATTCCAGTGTACTTTCTTGTGGCAGACTAATCCCAACAGTGAGTTATTTCAAAATTACTTAATGGAAAATATTAGCAAAAAGCCAAAAAAAAAAAATCCAAAAAAAAGGCAAAAAAAAAAAAAAAAAAAAAAAAGGTTGGTGAGGAGGGGAAACTGGGAGAGAAAACCCAACCATGACTGGCTGAATCTGGATGAATTCCTGTTGGACTCTGAGGGGTCCACATGTTGTTTGAAGGCTACTGACATAAAATCATGCCAATGAGCTAGTATAGAAGCTCAGCTAAAAAAAACAAAGCATGTGTGATTCCAGAATGAAGCTCTCACCACAGTCATTAAACGTAGATTGACACAGAGAGGAATTTCCATATGAAAGCAAAGAGAGGAAAATAAAATGTAAATAAACAAGTAGAAATTCATAGAACTGGGGAGGAAATATAGGCATTATAATGTAATAATAGTTGTTAAATCTGAACCAATAATTCTCTAGGAAAAAATTACTTAATGCATTCTTTTTCCTTTCTTACTCACACAAAACCCAGGATCTTTTTGTGAGTTGTTTTTTGATTGTCAGTAGAAACAGTCCTATATTTCAGCATTTTGTTTTGTTTTAAGGATTTTTGCTTCTAGAAGTATTTCATATGCAAATTTTGACTTGTTCTGGCTGTAATTACGCCCTTGGGTCACATCGTATATTTGTTTTCCTCTGGAGCTCCATAACACAACTGAAGGAATCCTTGGAAGAAACTATCACTATTCTGAGACTCTTAAGTAACAAGGGCAAATAGGTGGAGATTACAGAGCCATGAAAGCTTTGCACACTGCAGTATTACTGTACATGCCCCCAACATTGTGCATACACAATCAAAAAACATGCGTAATCTGTGCTGCCATTAAATTAACAAAATATAATTACAAATTAGTTTCAGAAGAGCTGAGTTAATGTAATCGTCATTGCCCATCTTTGGCTGATGCTGGGTTTCAGTTAATTGTCTTGAGGTCCACCATGACTTTCCTGACTCTAAAAGCATAGGGAAAACTAACAAGAGCAATGCACTGTGGAGGAAAGAAACAAATTAAGTTATTTCAGTAGTAGCCAGTGCAGATTTTCTTCACTATTTGACAGGGCTGAAAACAAAAAAAGATTTTATTTTATTTTATTTTATTTTATTTTATTTTATTTTATTTTATTTTATTTTATTTTATTTTATTTTATTTTATTTTATTTTATTTTATTTTATTTTATTTTATTTTATTTTATTTTATTTTATTTATTTTATTATTTTATTTTATTTATTTTATTTTATTTTAAAGATCTTTCTCATTTATAATGAAAAAAAGAATGGGAACAAAGACAGAGAACATGAGACTGAGAACCTGAATTCATGATTCCATTTGCAGGATCACCTGGCAGACCCTTGATCTTAATAGACAGATAAATGTATGTCTTGATATATATTTTTTCAAGTGGCAGTGGTTGAATAAGATGTCCCTTTGTGTGTTGAATGTGTCTAAATCTGAATGTGGACAGCATTGTTTTAAAGAAAGTGAAATAGCTTTGAAAGATGACTGATAGAGTACTATGCAGCTAATTGGAAGTTATATTAGTAGGCAGGATTTGGAAGGTTACTTATTTTCTCTTCCCAATTCTAAGCAACTGTGACAATTGGTAAACCACGAAATACAGAGCTTTGTTCTTCCCCTTTATCTTCAAAAATTAGGTAATCTAGTCTGGATGTTGTTATCCATGGGTGATTTCCCAACTGTAAATCCTAAGCTGAGAAAGGATTTTTATTTCACCCCCAAATAAGCATCCTACTGTATTTCATTGGTGGGGCTGAGCTTTCTTAGTTTCTCAGTTGATTTAATGGTTCCTTGTTGGGCTTCCCTGAGTTCCTTTGCAACACATGTAACTCTATTCTTTGACATTGCTATGCAACATGGATTTGTTGTCAGGACCCCTAGAAGGTGAGCCTTCAGTCACAGGTTATAATGATGAATGCTGAAAATCCCACATCCACCTGGTGAGCACAGGTCTAAGTATTCAAACACGAGTGACGAATATTATGTACATCTAGTCGATTGACAGAGAAGGTTGTCTGAAGTACAGGTGTCAGTGAAGCATAAATCTCAAAATATAAATGAAGAAATATTGTGGGTAATAGTGTGAATAAAACCTAAAGAAAGTCATAGGTCAGATCTACAACTGACATAAATTGATATACATATGCATCTGCTTTATACCTATTGTAGACCTGACTGTGAAAAGTTTCTCTAAATCTAATGGTTCTCAAGTTTATTTCACAGAATATTGTCTAGAGTTTGTGAAGGAGCAAAAAATCCTGAAAACACAGATTACTCATCTCTGTATTATTATTATTATAATTTTGGTGTGGATTCTCAAATGGACACAAAACAAAGCAAATAAAAATAGTAATAATAATAATTAAAAAAAATACTTGAAGAATAGTCAAATTTTAGGATAGATCATTTTAAGGTGTGAACTGGAAAAATGACAAGCTGCACCTTTGGTTAATATTATAATTTGCTATTAAAAAGTAAAAAATAGCAGTAATATTTCTGTTTCTTTTAATTTCTTCTCCCTTCTGCCTTTGATTTTTTTTTTTTTCTTGTAATCAAAGTTCTTAATAATCTGGCTTATCCATGTAGACCTCATTTTTGGCAAGGTAAAGAAGGAAATTCAAAGAAAAGGAATGAAAACAGGAAAAGAAAAGAAAAAAAAAAAGGTCTAAACAGTATTCCTTCTGAATGTCAACTTTACTTAGTTTGTAACACAGTGGCTTAAATTGTACAATACAGTGATCTTCCAGGCTGATGTGTGCTTTACCAAATCAATCCAAAGCTGCAGCTGATGATGATTGCAATGCACTAGCTCATGAATCTGAACTTCACTGTTCCCTGGTGCTTCATTCAGAGCGATTGGATACCTTTGCTCCTGCATTGTTAACTCATGACAAGGACTTGAGTATGTTGAAAAGATTCCAATGCTGTAATTTCTTGCTGACAGATTTACAGCAACTGTTGCAAAACTCAAGTGCTTGCAAACTGAACAGGTTCACCTAATTTTCTTCATTGTTATATTCAGATTAATAGATTCAAGAAGATTTTAAATGTAATTGGGTCTAGTTAACATTACACAGAAGTACCACTAAATGTCTCTACTGTCTGCAACAGATACAGACTAGATATTCATCTCTGGTAGAGTAGTAAGGCTGTTCCCACCTAAGAGGAAGGAAATATTTCTGTTATAAGCATGCAGGCCACAAGAGCTATACTGGTAAAAAGTGGTGATAATCCTAGTGGCTACTGACTTTTTCTATCAGCTGTATACTATGCTCTGTTACAAATTATGAACAAATGGTAATGTAAAAAAATTGTGAAAGGTAGAATAAACAGGTGGGTAAAGATAGGGACACTGGGAATTTATACCATGAATCACAGAATCATAGAACCATAGAATATCCCGACTCGGAAGAGACCCATAAGGATCATCAAGTCCAACGCCTGGAACTGCACAGGTCTTCCCAAAAGTTTAGACCATGTGACTAAGCGCACATTCCAATCTCTTCTTAAAGAACTAAAGGTTTTGTTCATTGTCATGAACTAAGTTTTATTATTTTATTTTATTTTATTTTATTTTATTTTATTTTATTTTATTTTATTTTATTTTATTTTATTTTATTTTATTATTTTATTTTATTTTATTTTATTATTTTATTATTTTATTATTTTATTTTATTTTATTTTATTATTTATTTTATTTTATTTTTTATTTTATTTTATTTTATTTTATTTTATTTTATTTTATTTTATTTTATTTTATTTTATTTTATTGTTTTATTTTATTTTATTTTATTATTTTATTTTTATTTTATTTTATTTTTATTTTTTACTTTTATTATTATTATTATTTTCTTTAGCCATCTGTACGTGTTTAAGATCTACTGCTGGATGAAATCTTTGCTCTGGAATTCAGAATGTTGTGAGAAGAAATATACTGCCATTTTTCCAAGATTTGAAATACTATTCTTCACTAAAGGTTTATTTGAATGTTTTGCAGAGACATAGCTTCAGAGTCAATTATTACTTTTCTCAAAGTCAAGGGGAACAAATGTTTTTTTTGGAAAACAGGCAGAAATCCTCTATTATTTTCTTCCAAATCTGATTATCAGACAGAAGATAATTTAGCTAATGTTAGTATTCCACTTATTAAACCTCTGATGTTTCCTGAAAAATAATTAGTTTCAATGTCCTTTAGGCATATTCTGTAGAACTAGGTAGAAATTGAGCTAGACTTAAAAAACAGTGGAGTTGTTTTTATAGCAATTTCTCAAAATCTTGGAGAATTTTATAGAATTAACAAAATGTAGTCTTAATTATATTGTGTATGTATCAGGTGGGCTTTTAAAAAAAAGAACATAGTGATGTGTTCCACTTTAGGAAAGTTAGGAAAGCATAATGCTTACATGTAATTCCTCTGATTTCCCTTTAAAGCACATAGAAGTTTCTTCATATATAAAATGAGAGATAATTTTTTATTAAAAAAAAAAAAATACAGGTTTAACAAAAAGTAGCAAAATAGCTTGATAAATTGTAGAAGTGGAGAGAAGGAAGATAAAGAGGTGTTGTGGTTTAACCCAACAGACAGATGAGCACCACACAGCTGCTTGCTCCTTACCCCCACTCCAGTGGGATGGGAGAATTGGGAAAAAAAAAAAGGTAAAACTCATGAGTTGAGTTAAAGACAGTTTAATAATACTTTTAATTAAAAGTAAGGGAAAATGATGATGATGATGATATATATATTTATACACACACACATATATATAAAACGAGTAATGCACAATGCAATCGCTCACTACCTGCCAAGAGATGCTCAGTTCCCCCACCTCCCCACCCCACCAACAGTTCCCTCTCCCATCGCACCCTGCTCCACTTTTATTATTCAGTTTGATGCTATAGGGTATGGAATAACCCTTTGGCCAGACTGGGTCAGCTGTCCTGGTTCTGTCTCCTCCCAGCTCCTGGTGCAGCCGCAGCCCCCTCACTGGCAAGGCAGCACAGTAATCAGAAGAGTCCTTGGCTCTGTGTGAGCACCACACCAGCTACCAGAAACAAAATTAACTCCATCCCAGCCAAAACCAAGACAAGGTGACACTATAAAAATATACGTATAATGATACCTACATTGTGAAAATGACAGTCTGGGAATAAATGATATGCTTAAAGGACAAAAAATAAAATATGAGATTTGCTATGGAGCATAGCAAATGGAGGGAAGAAAAAAGGCTTGAAATTATTCTCCACATAGAAAAATGTTATAGAATTCAAGAGAGAACAATAAATTTTCTGTATAATTTATATACTGACTTTTATAACAGAAGTATAACTATGCATGAAGTAAAATGGCTAATTAATATGTAGTTCAAAAGCTGGAGAAAAGATATCATTGCATATTGGCATCCTAATTCAATGGACTGCTTAAGAATATTCTTAACTTTAAGTACAAGCAAATGTTCCAACACTGCCATTGAGGATGCACACGTAAAGTGCCTTCATGTGCTGCGGTTTCAATTCAGTGGGCTTTACCTGAAGTTCAAAATTACTCGGTTTAAGTTTTATGGAAATTTTATGTTTTAGTTGTTATTGAATTCAATAATACATTTCCACAAGAATAAAGGTTTCATTACAAACTCTGTCTATGATTGATTTAGGTTTAGTTGCCCCCCAAAATCAAGTTGCTTCAGAGATGATCCTTTTGCATATCAACAGACTTCAGGAACAAATAAGTGTTATAAAAACACATACCATAGCTTGTACATATGTACATGGAGGGATTAAATAAATTTTCTGCAAATAAATTCTATGTATTTCTCAATAACACATGCATATATGTGGTCAGTATCTGCTCTAAGTGAGAAGCATACACTGTCACCTTATATTTGCTCTTTCTTTTTCCTTTTTCATATAATCAGTCTGCTAGACCATTGCAATTCTACGTCTTTAATAGTGGTAAATATTTGAAGTCCATTACCTTGACTTTACAGGGCCACACATGATTTCTCGGGGAAAAAAAAAAAAAAAAAGGCACATTTAAAAGGGCAATTCAAGTTAGGAACAGAACAGAAACCTGCATGGAATAGAATAAAAACTGGTCTACAGGACTTGTGGCATACAACAGCTAGGAGCTACGACACAAAGTCCTGTGCAATACCCATGCTGTGAGGAGCCTTAGCTTTCCACTTACTCCCAACTCTCTTTCACACAATTTAGTGTGTGTGTTTATTACTTTCCCTATTTTTATAATGTTTATTTGAGAATGAATGAATAGAAGAGAAGGGACAGAACTGTAGAGGTTACATCCCTGGGGAAGAGAGGTACAGCTGGTGATAGAAATTATTTCCTTCATGAACAGCTGTGAAAGCCTTATGTGCCAGTAGCTGCATGTGAACCTTTTATTTTTGTAGTATTAAATCTGACAGGAAAGCGTAACTCTGGAGAGAGTATTTATATGCAACCAAACACATCCACTTTGCATTAAACATCCTTGTTAAGCAGGTTTATGTGCTCATGTCTGGTGTCAGTCAGGTTTCTGTGCACTATCAATCAGTTGGGTTCACCTGATTTCCTGGTTTCTTGCACTTGGGTTTGAATTCACTGCATATCTGTTGGTTGCAAGTTAGTTTCATGCCTCTAAAAATGGGCATAAGTCAATCAGGTTTTCAGTCTGTCTAATATTTCACTTCTTTACACGTTTTTCACACTGAAAAAGAAAAAAAAAGTTTGTTTGTTTCTTTCTTTCTTTCTTGTATGTTTGTTTTTCATTAAATTTGAAGCCCCCTAGCAAATCCAGCAATAGCTGTGGAAGGTGCATGCAACATCTTTCACAGACCAAGTCCTCTTACACTTCCAAAACCTCCACGCATGACAAGTTCACCTTTGCTTGTCTTTGAAAAACAGAAACCTAGGAGTACAGCTCTGTCTATGGCGATTCCAGCTATGACCTTCAGAAACTACCTTACATTCACCCAGGGATTATCTTCTCTCTTTTATAAAATGAGGTGAATGTTCTTCTATCTCTGAGTCTATATAAAATAGAGTTAAAATTAAAGTCAGTGTGCAAATCTTAAAAAATGCAAGCCCAGGCCTACACAATTGGTGTCAGTAGGAGTTTTGCCATGGAATTCAACAGGAGCAGGGTCAGGACCCGGTATAATTGAGAGAAGATGTTAATATACATCACTTACTGCCTGCCTGCAGTTCTTGTCTAGCTAATAAAGTCACTCACTGACATAACAATATAAAGTGCAGGAGCAGGTGACACACTCTACTGTGTGGTTATGAGGTCTTTTATAGCACACCTTTCCTTTCAGTACATAGTGGAGGGTATATAAATATACTCCATATGCTTTATACTACTATATTGAGCAACTTTTTGAATATATGCTTTGGCAGCTCAGCATATCTTAAGTAAAAGTTACTATGTGACATCAATAACACATTAGTAGCTTCCATGCATTCAGGAAAATACCAGAATAGATTTGGCGCCATTTGCTGCCAGTTATACCTAACTGGCTTTTGGAAAGCACTAATAGACACACTTAGATTACTAAGAATTGATGGGTTGTTTGTTAGTTTAAATCTTCTCCTGTGTCATCAAAGGTTTATATTAGTGGCATTCCAAATGTAGAACACTCAGAACAAAATTATATTGTAATCAACATTGGAAACCACTTTTTTTTTGTTGGGGGGACTATGAATGCTAGGCTAAAAATTTGGTAGCAGTGTTATGAAACCCCTAATAACACACTCTTCCTCAGACTTTCATCATTTACTATATTATTTAGATTAATACTCATAAAAGATGCTTATTTTGTAGAGCATATTTTCCTTATGGTCAGGAAAGATTATGAACCAAGGAGCAAGATTATACAAGGCAATGTATATAATATATATATATATATGAATTGGAAAAATATTGTATATCTTGGAATGGAATATTATGTTCTCAAACAATTTGACCTGGAGAAAGATCCAGTGGTTAAAAAATTCAAGAGAAGCTTTTAATTATATGAGCCATTTACTGTCTATGACTAAATAACTACTGAGTTCTAAACAAGAATTAAGAAGTTTTATATCTTCATTCATGACAGAGGGGAGCTATGGATGAAAAGAATGAGTTTGTTCTTGACGTCATCAACTGGAAAAAAACAATGAAAAAGAGGAAAAGATTTAGTCATTATCTTTGGAAATGAATTGTGAATTTGAGAAAAATGTTAAATTTGAAAGAAAGTGACTTGCTTAATTTTGCAAAAAGAAGATCAAGAGATGTTTCTGCTATAATATGTAACTACCTTAACAGCAGAAAAAAATCTGTTATGTAACCACTTTACTCACCCAACAGAGAATTACACTATATTCATATTAATAAAAAATAGGAGAAATTAATTGTTTGTTTTTGTTTGTCTCTGTTTATCATTTGTTTATCTTAAATATACATATATAAATATATATATTTAAGGTTTTTAATTCACAAATTTTATTCATTTCAGAATGAAGAATATCTCTTTCTGCGTTGGAAAGCTAATTGGGAACACAGAATGGGGCCAATTATTTGAGCTATCTCTGGATACTTAGATGAAATTCAAGATGCCATAAACATTCCAGTTACCATAAAAAACGTCTTTGAAAGAGTCCAGTTATGCTACTTCAGATGCATGCTGCTTTAATTGAAAACAAAACAACATCTAGCACTGAAATTACAGAAAAAATACATTAAAAAAAATGTCAAAATGTCTTGAAATGTAAACATAATTGAAGTTTCATTATTTACCTCAAGTTTTATTACTTACTTTACGGGGAAAAAAAAAAAGCATAACTTTATTTTGAGAAGCTTTTCTTTTTTTTCCCCTCAGTTTTAAAGCTCTGTTGATGGACACATCCTTTTAGAACTCACACTATGTCTGGCTGCAGTTGTCACTTTACATTGAATTGTAACTTGACAAGAAATTCCTAACCAAATGCAGTGCTTTAACAAGTCGACACATAAGACAATGAAACCCAAAAGGACATGGTTTCTTTTTTTCACTTTTTTTTTTTTTTTTTTTTTTAAGACACAATGTTTTCCTGAAAAAAAGGAATAAGGAATAAAAAGTATGGGGTCTATTATCACTCGCCATTAACAATGACAACACCTAAGTTAACTTGACCTAACCTAACCTAACTTAACTTAAGCCGTACTCCATACTTCTAAATATGAAAATTGAGGTTGGGTATAACGAAGACAGATAATGCAATAATGAGAAATTATCATTGAGAGGAGTTTTGTGTGCTTGTTTTTATTCTCGAGGGAAAAAGAATATAAAAATGCTTAAAATGAGTTATCTATAAAGAAGGGTATTTTTCATTTTGTATTGTTTTGATTCTTATCTATAACAAACCAACACACTACTAGTCTCAACTTAATATATTCATCTTCTGAAACGTGTCATGGTAAGATGCCCACAGTCCTAGATGCTTGCACTGTTACAACTATTTGAAGGCAAGGTATAATTTTCTTTATGCAGTAAAAACACAAAGAAGCAGAAACAGTGTGAATACAGATCAGGTGTATTGTGACCTGGTGACAGAATTCCTCCACCTCATTTACTTTTCATGGAGAAAAAGTAAAGCATTTGTTCTGTTTGGGATTTTTTTCTGCCAGTGGAGTAAGTTGGTCCTTGAGGAATTACTTTAAAATGTAAATTAACAGTGGAGGTTTTTAGCCACATAAGCTGAGGGTACAGTGTGTTTTGGGATATGGTGACCCATTCTACTGGGAAAGTGAAAACTCAATTCTAGTAGACAATTCAGAATAACTGTGTTAACCAACAAAAAGATAAGGTGTTAACTTCATATCAAATAAATGAAAATTTATTTACCTCTATGCTGATTTTGAATCCTGAAAACTTTCAATAGAGCTTGGCACAACATTCAGCAACTGATGCCAGCAAATCAGGTGTCAGGATCTGACCACAACTCCAACTCCCCTTCTACTCTTGCCTATCCACTGCTCACTTCCAATTCATTAATGCCTTAAGTACTGAAGTCTTCAGCACCATTATGTAATAAATTATTATTTATTCAAGACAAAAAAGGGGGGAAGGAGAAAGTGAAAAATCCATGAAGGTTACTTGAGAAACTCCTCTTTCAAAAAGCACTGTCCCCATGATATTTAATGAAGAACAGTTAGCTTCTGAATAATTGTAAAGCACCATTTCCAGTGTCAACTGAGCAGGAGAGGATATATGCAAATGAATGTCTGGGAGGAGGCATGGCTCCCAAGCTTGTGTGTGTTCTGTCTTTTTGTTTGGGGTACTTCATTTGTGAAGTATGTTTTCCCCAGGGTGAAGTGCAACAAAATTCAATTCAGTGTATTTTTTTTTCCCCTAAATTAAATTAAAAGTGATGGCCACATAGCCCCCAAGGGGGCTGAGGCTGTGGGGAGCACACTTCAAATTCTGATAGGATGATGACTTATTTTGAAAGCAAGTAACTTTTGAGCAAATTTGAACTGCATATGACAGGGGAATAGGATGGTGGAGTGAATTAATGTGAGCATTTAATGAGTTATATCATTACTGTCCTACCTGGAAAGACTAAGGCTTTCTGAAGTATTGAGAAGTAGTATGAAGTGTAGAGAAGCTTACTAGATATATTTCTTTGATATTTTCTTACTATTATTCATTTAAACTTTTACTTACCATTGAGACAGGTCCCATGACTGCAACTTCTTGGTTGCTACAGCCATAACTATCGGGAAAGGTTGCCTCCTGTAACTTTTTAGTATTAGAGTATTCAGGCAGGAACAAGTTACCCAAAAGCAGCAGGCCATAGCCTTTAACACTAACTTGCTCATTTGTGAAAACCAATGAGGACCAAGCTAGTAGAAATTGGCTCAAGTTATTTGCAATAATGGTTAAAGGTCTTTTCAGGTTTTTATCTTCTGTACTATGTTATATACAGATACAGATTTTCCCAAACACTCTACCTGATGAATAAACAAGTAAGCTAAAAATATGAGAAACCAGAAGTATGAAGATAACAGTGACCCAAGATAAGAGAGCATCTTATGGTGTTAAAGGACACAGGAGACGTATTTTAGGCAAGTCACCCTGGACTGAATCCATATTTTAATCTAATCAGAAGTTATGCATCTTACAACTTTGTAAAATGCCTGATCCTGTATGAGATACCTAGGTTTCTGTTTAGAATTCATGCAGAGCATAAGGGGATCAATATATGTGGTTACTGAGGAAATTTATACATATGTGTTAATAAATTCTGAGGAAAGGAATGGGACATAGCTCTTACACTATTTTCATCTTATCCTAAATATTTTGTTACCTGAGAAATGTGGTTTGTATTCTTTTTATCTGTGTGACACAAGAAAGTTTCATTCTGATTAATCTCTTACTAATCTTGGTGCTCTTTTGTGAGTATAATAATCAAATTCCAATTAAAAACAAATATCATATAAAATTGTGAGTAAACGATATAATAATTCATATGAAGTCACAGCATCAGTAAGAAATATCTGCAGAAGTCTCCTTTGAACATATTACTGTATGATCACGCTTGTAATAATCTCTTCTTTATCATTACTTAGAGGCAAGAGTCAGAGTGTGGTTGTCAGAATGATCCTTCCCCCCTCCCTCCCTCCCTCCCTCCCTCCCTCCCTCCCTCCCTTCCTTCCTTCCTTCCTTCCTTCCTTCCTTCCTTCCTTCCTTCCTTCCTTCCTTCCTTCCTTCCTTCCTTCCTTCCTCCCTTCCTCCCTTCCTCCCTTCCTCCCTTCCTCCCTTCCTCCCTTCCTCCCTTCCTCCCTTCCTCCCTTCCTCCCTTCCTCCCTTCCTCCCTTCCTCCCTTCCTCCCTTCTTCCCTTCCTCCCTTCTTCCCTTCCTCCCTTCCTCCCTTCCTCCCTTCCTCCCTTCCTCTCTTCCTCTCTTCCTTTCTTCCTTCCTCTCTTCCTTCCTTCCTCTCTTCCTACCTTCTTTCCTTCCTTTCTTCCTACCTTCCTTCCATCTCTTGCCGTAGATCTTCATACTATGGATTTAAGAGTTTAAATTTAGATACAATTCCAGAATTGGAGTTGTTAGATTTTAGATGATCAAAAGAAAGAGCATAAGGTATAGATGTAATAAAAATCCTCATTATTTAATACTCCAGAATGGTAAAATGAGATAAATTATCTTGTCAGCATATATTTAAAATATACAAACTAAACAATGGATATGATAAAATAGAGAGATATATGTGTCCTCTTGTCAAGAAACATGTGATTAACAGAGAAAAACTGTGATACATTTTTGAGAACTTTAAACCTATTTGAACAAATTTTATGAATATGTGGATCATATATCTCTTCCATAAATGTTTTTTAGATAGTAATATCCTTCAGCAATAACAAAATGATTGTAGCTGATCTATGGTATATTTTTCTTTATGTGTTTTATATCTATAAAATGATAAAAAAATTAAATCTCAGTGATAGATAAGGAGAGAAAGTGTAGAAACATAAAAGCAAAAGAGTTTGTATTTGCTTCAAGCCAAAGCTAATTTTGAAGAGGCATCTAACTCAGTGTATAAGAACAGAGAAACAGTTGCACGTGCATCTCTTGTAGGGTCTTATATAGAAAGATAACTTGTGTCAGTAACCAAAAGAAAGATGTGTCAAGACTCATTTGGCACCTGCTGCACAGTAAGTCAAAGAGAGGGATAGATCTAAAAGATCCTGTAAGAGAGAAATTTTGTCTTTATGTATGTCCCTGAGATTCTACTAAATTCTACTAGATTCTGAGATCAACTAAACCTCTGCAGTAGGCTTTATATTTGATAGCTTTGCTATTAATGAGTGGATGCATTATGCATCACGATGTATAATCACAGCATTAATGAACATGCTATTAACAGATATCACATTAGACATTTTTTGTCCTCCCCTCAACAGGTTTCTTTCCAGGAGCAGAAAGACCAGTACGAATAGTATATTAAAGGAAATAGAACATATTTCTGCCAACAGTGACCTTTTCGACTAGATTATTTTAAGTTGATAATGGGATAGGAGAAAGCAAAGATGGAAAGGAATGAAACTTCTTAAGCTGTTCCAGTTAAATCCATAAATACATGGTGCTGTGTATTAGCATCTTTTCATGGAAATCAGATTCAGAAAGTAGGAACAAAAGGAAAAGAAACTGTAAATTTTGCAATATCACCCATCTTACTCCAGCACCAGGATAATGAGAAGAAGATCCTGTCTGTATGGTGACATTTTTCTCATCCTGAGCCAGTAAAAGAAAATAAATAAATAAATAAAGAGAGAAAAAAAAAAAGGGGGGGGGGGGGGGGGAGGGGGAGAAGGGAAAGGTTAACTCTAACCGACACGATGTCCGGATACATGAGGTAACTTGTGTCTCAGGCTTTGTTGGTTAGCTCCTTGAGAGAGTGTAGTGGGTTTACGTGGCAATGTTTTGGTAGCAGGGGGCCGTAGGGGTAGCTTCTGTGAGAAGGATCTAGAAGATGCCCCATGTTTGGTAAGGGCCCCACTGCTGACCAGAGCTGAACCAATTGGTGATGTTGTTTTGCGCCTCTGTGAGAGCATATTTTAGAACGGGAAAAACAAACAAACAAACAAACAAACAAAAAACACCACTGTGCCACACAGCAGCTGGGAGAGTGAGAGGAGTGAGGAACAGCCTTGCAGGCTCCAAGGTCAGTGAAGAAGGAGGGGGGAGAGGTGCTCCAGGCGCCAGAGCAGAAGTCCCCTGCGGCCTATGGTGAGGACCATGGTGAAGCAGGTTGCCCCCTGCAGCCCATGGAGTACCACAGTAGAGCAGGGTTCCACACTGCAGCCCGTGGAGGAGCCCCCAGTGGAGCAGGTGGACCTGCACAGATGGAGACTGCAGCCTGTGGAGGACCCCTGCCAGAGCAGATTCCGGGCTGGACCTGCAGCCTGTGGAGAGGAGACCACGCAGGAGCAGGGGGTCTGGGGGGAGCTGCTGCCCCTGGGGGACGAGGTTGGAGCAATTTGCTCCTGAGGAATGGACCCTGTGGTACGGACCCATATCTGGAGCAGTTCTTGAAGAGCTGGTGCCTGTGGGCAGCCCACGCCGGATCAGTTCAGCAAGGACTGCATCCCGTGGGAGGGACCCCACAGCACAGGGGACAACAGTGACCAAGAAAGAGCGGCGGCGAAGAAGCGCTGTAGACCGACCATAACCCCCATTCCCCTGATCCCCTGCGCTGCTCGGGAGGAGGAGGTAGAAGAGGGTGGATGGGGGGGAAGGTGCTTTTGGTTTCTTTCTTTTGTTTCTCGCTTCTCTAGCTTATTAGTAATAGGCAATAAATCTTACTATCTCCCTATGCTGAGTCTGTTTTGCCCATCACAATAATAACTGCATGATCTCCCTGTCCTTATCTCAACCCTTGAGCCCTTTTCATCGTGTTTTCTCCCTGTTCCTCTGAGGAGGGGGAGTGAGAGAGCGGTTGTGGTGGAGCTCAGTAGCCCACCCGAGTAAAACCACCACAGAGAGACATAGTGTTGTTTTGTTGAAATGGGTAAAAAATTTTGAACGAAAGAAAGAAACCAGGCTGAAATTACCACAAGTCTGAATGGAGAAAAAATAAAGAAAGAGAGGTGCAGAAACATGTGTATAATGCAACTTTTGTCACATTCTTCTTCCTTTCTCAAATACAGGCACACTGGGGCAGTCCTAATTTGGCCTTCTCTGTTTGAAAAGTGCTTTGAAGTTGAAACATACTTTGTAAGTGCTAACTATTATTATTAAAATTAATTGATAGGGTGATGGTTCTGTGCAGCTGCCTGCTAGCTTAAATTGAGTTATACTACAGGATATTGTTTGTGTTGTACTGAAGAGGGCTGTAGTAATATTGTATGCCTGCCTCCCCCCCGGGAACTTTCCCAAAAGTGAGTTGTACATCTGATGAGAGTATCCCAGTGAGCAATGATTTAAATACATAAATAAAATGAATAGGAATGACAAATGTGTGGTAGGAAATTTGAGGGCTTTATAAACACCAGTCTTCAGTTCTGATAAAAAATGACCGGTTTTCATTTTGGAGGTAATGGTTGGTCCAAGGTTGACTTCAATGGGGGAAAGAGAGAGCATTACCTGAACTCTTATGTCTCTTCTGAGATCACTTTCAGACTCTGATAACTCCCAGTCATTTCAGGGTGGTGTCTTCTGATTTGCTTTAACTAGCAGCTGAAGTTGCAGCCTTTTCAAGGCACCTAAAAGAGGTATCTAATTCAGGAACTTCACTGACCCAGACTTCCATTGTAGTCAGGAGAGAGTGTGGGGGTTGACAGAAATGGTTCAGAGATTCACATGGTTCAAGATGATTCATATCTTAAACAGGCTGTGTCTTCTACTGACTGGAGAAGGAGCCTGCAGGAACTGAACAAAGGTGCATCAGCTGAAGGATGTCCTTAAATTGGTATAGTTTGTCTCTCCACAGAAGTAAATCCTACTTTAATATGGCCCTAAATGGGGTAAGTGTTTCCTGTTACTCACTTTCCTAATACTTTCCTTTTTTGTTTTTGTTTTTTTCCTTGAGTGTGAATTCCTTGAATCCTTTATCTGCTGTTCCTGCTTTCCAGTGCTAAGTCTCCTGCGCAAACAGCTCTGCTAAAATGCAGCTGTCTCATTTTGCATAGCAGATTCAAAACACAGCTCTCCCCAGTCCATGTTATGCTAACTTATCATTGAAACATTCAGACCTGAACCCCTGGAATTTTCCATCTGCTTTTCATCAGCTGAGCTGACGTTAGAAGGGCAACCGCTGTGAGAAGCCCTGCCGGGCAGGTTTTGCAAGTGGGTGTAATTGAGAAACAGTAGCTAACACACTCAGATACAGGGCAAGGGGGATGGTTAATAAAAGAAAATATAGATCAAAAAGATATAAATACAATCACAGCATGATCCAAATCAGTGTTGTTGTTAGGTTGTATTTATATATATATATATATATATATATATATATACACACATATACGCTCTCAGATTCTCAAGACCATGTGCGTTACTGTGTCTCACTGGAGAATTTAAGAAATCTGGTGTTTGTAGAACACCAACAGCATTTAAATGGAGAGAAAGGCCTTATTGTGATTCCGAACAGGGAGGAGGGAAAACAGATACGCTTCCTGACCGACAGTGTCACTAGGTTCTCGAGTAAATCAAGTAAAAAAAAATATAAAAATTAAAAAGATGATTTTGATGATTTTAAGTGCTTGACACAACATGCCTTAAAGTCCCAAGTATACAAATCTGAGTCTGCAGTTTGCTGAGCACTGCTAAGGATCCTGAAGCCTTCTTTCAACCTTGCAAAATGAGTGTAGTAATAGCAGGTGAGCTAGTAGTAAAAAGTGAAGCATTATATAGTAACTGTTATATCAGGGGACAAACAGGACTAAGAACATAAGCTCAGTGGCACTAAAGCTAGTGCTGTCTTCTGTAAATTGCATAGAGAAAGGGTCTGTAACAAGCACTGACTAACAGGCTGTAGTTCCTTATAGGTAGTATTAACAAAGACAGCGATCAAGATTTGACATAAATGAACTTTAATTTGCCTCCTTTTTGTTTTTTTTAATATATATAGAAAAGAAAAATAAAACAGAACCAAATAAAATGTACACACACATACAAACACTGAGAAATCATTATATAAAATGACCAAGGTTAATCAAGGAAAATAATTATTGCAGTTGATGGAGCAGAAACCCCATTATGGCTATATGCTAGTTCACAATGTACAGTCCTAGAGGTTCAGAGCTAAATGTATTTTTCAGCATCTTTACCACAATTTATTAAATTATGTTTTAAAATGAATCACATTTCTTCCCCACTCTATTTTTCTCTCCCTCCTCCTTTCTCTCTACTTAGGCGTTTTTTTCCTTGGCTATATTTTGTATTTTTTATAGTCAGTATTTATCACTGTTCTAGTTTGGTTTGTTTCTTCTCATTTTCAGGGCTGATGCTGAAGTGGGCAACATTCATTAGATACATGCTGGAGATACTATTTACACAGACAGTAAACTCTATAATGGTGTGTGAGGTAGAAAGGAAGAAAGAAAGCATCTAGAAATTCTTTTTGTGCCACATGACAAAAAAGCCTGAGGTGCCTCAACCCAGACCAAATGAAAGCTTCAATGTACAGCAATGGCTCCTGGTAAATTGATGACACAACTGAAGCTGGGTGGATATACATATTCACATATTTTCCTAAGGTGGAAATCCATGGCATTGGTTAAAAATGTACCTAGTCTTCACCTTTTCCAGGAAGAAGTTTCCAACAATGGGGGAATGGAGGGTGGGGTAGGTGGATGGTGGTGCTGACTGAATTTCTTAATCTTAGAATAATTCCACATCCATGCTGATTTCAATGCTGGTCTGAAGCAAATCTGTAAGGGACATAACCCTCTGACTGTGCATCTGGGTAATCCCCAGATCCTTTAGGTGAAGCTAGTGAGACTGTACAGAAAGTATGCTGCAGCTATCTTTCAAAGAGAGAAAAACTGTTCAAAATTGTGTAGCATATGGCATACATTTTTAAGATTTTTTTCTTGAGTTTCATTCCTCTTCTTTTGAACTTAATGTAAGTTAAAAACAAACAAAGAAACAAAGCCCAAACCAAACAATTTTAATTCCTGTGAGATATGAGTCCTGTGTCTCCTGAATCTTAACTCACCTGAGTCATTTTATTTTTAGTTCCTCCCCGTTGATATTGGGTCTGTATTTACAAAGAAGTATTTGCTTTTACAGTCAGTCTCTAATTCTCATAAAAAAAAGAAAAACAGTAACCATTTTTCGGGTGGAGAAAAGAATGGGCAGAAGTGAGTGACACATACCACAAAGAGTGGAAGTAGTAAAATGGAAAATGGAAGCTATAATGCCTATCACAGATATTCTTGTTATAGACACATAGTGTCACAGGATTGGAGGGGATGCCTTATCCCTTATCTATCTTGGCAATTGTCAATATATGGATACTGCAAAATGACTCACAGGTTCAGGAAAGTATAATGAGAAAGTAATGGCAACTTTGGGTTTCTGAGAAGGAATTACAAGAAAGGAAATGGGGATAAAAGCAAACTTGGAAATATCTAGCAATGTCTTTCTCTGTTTTGAAATATAAGAAATGAATTCAGAGAATTCATTCATAAGAAATGAATATAGCTACTGACATGGATTTTACTAGTGTCTACTCACGTATGCGTAACATGAGTAGCTCCAAGTACAACCTGGTTGAAGAGTGATTTAATTAATAACACTCAAACTATAAGCTTTCATTTATAGTAAGACCCTCTGGGGCTTATTTCTTTACATCACTGCTGGAATAAAAAGGAGACTTAAAACTAGCATAAATTGCCTTTACATGGAAGATATACAAAGTGGTATGTATGGAAGTTTCATGCAGATGTAAATAAATACCTCTGCATGTGCATGTGTGTATGAGGGGATAAGTGCTGTGGTGAGTGTTTGGCTCACTGTTTGAAGCTACATTTTTTTTTAGCTGTTTGAAGAACATGTTTTTAAAGTTTTTTATTTTTGATGTATTTTTTTTTCCATTTTTTATTAAAAGGAGTGTGACAAGATTATGTTTTGCAGTTATTAGTAAGGATCTATTTATACAGATGCCTTTCTAAATTATGAGTTCAATCATCATCCTACAGATAAATGTTGAGTCATAAAGGCACATGTTGATTTAATATCTGAGAATGAGACTTTTTAGTTAAAGGACTGAATCACATTAGAAGTGTTGGGTTAGAAATAGTTAGGCTTTGAAACTTAATACTACAGCAAATAAATCTGACAATATGTTTTAAAATTATGAAGGGGAAAAGAAGATAAATGGCAGCCATGAAAGTATCATCAAAGTATTTTTCGACCAAACTGCTACATATTTCAAAGGTATATTATCAAGGTAGTTTTCTGTTTGAGGGCCAAATGAATAACTTGTTCATCAGTGTAATAAAACATGTTTTATTCCATGTAAACTTATATGCTTTGCTTAGAAATCAACAAACAACATTGACTTGGTAAGCTCTGGAGTCTGCCCACACTAGCAAGAATATGAATTACCAGAGGAACTTTTTAAAACATAAGTGAAATAAGTGTAAGAAGTTTTTATTTATTTATTTATTTTCCCCCAAAATGAAATCTATCAAATCCCCCCAAAATTCTGACTGAAATTTTATTTACTTTGCACATTCAGGGCCAACTTGCAGAACAAGAAGACAATACATTTGCATTTAAAATTCTCTTCATGTAAAGTTTTGAATGCAAGCTTACCCATAAGGGTAACACTGAAAGTGTGTAATTGGCAGTGGTGTGTGTAAACTGAAATCATTGCATACTTATAATCTATGGCTATCCCAAAGAAATCCGTATTTAAAGGATCGTGCTATATGTAAACACTGTATTATCTCCTAAGGATGTTATCACTTTTTCTCATCACACTCTTTAATTGGGATACGAGCTAAATCCCAAACAACGATGCAGACTGTCTATTTTCTTAACAGCCTAACCTGCAGGTTAGTTAATCCATTGGTGCTTCACTAATCAACATCCATATTCCTTAGGTGCACAAATCCAGATGCTTAAACGGTCTCCAAAATGCACATCCTAAAAAATGCGTGGTAGTCTTTCACCTAAAACTTCTCTGCAATGCAACATAAAGCATAGAGGCACCAACAACTAATGAAATATTTAGGGAGGGCAAAAATTCAGCCCCATCCACAAGGTGTTTTACCCATATTATGGATCATGGGGCTGTTACCAAATAAGTTAAAGATCCAGATACAATTGCTCTCCCGCAAGGGAGCAATTGAAATAGCTTCTCCTATATAATGGTAGAGAATGGTAACAGGAGAGTGGGGCAGAGTTTTAAAGAGAAAAATTCTGTTTAGAAAGGTTGAGGTTTCACTTGACCAGAACGAATTATGTTTTGAAAGCAAATCATCATTTATATAGTCAATGTTATCTGGGAGGAGCTAACAGCATAAAGTTGTGACAGGGAAGGTTCAGGCTGGATGATAGGAAAAGGTTCTTCACTGAGAGGTTGGTTGGGCACTGGAACAGGCTCCCTAGGGAAGTGGTAACAGCACTGAGCCTGCCAAAGTTCAAGAAGCATTTGAAGAATTCTCAGACACAGGTGTTTTTTTTTGGGTGGTCCTGTGTAAGTCAATGGTCGTGGTTTGCTTCCAACTCAGGATATTCGATGATTCCAGGAGCTAAAATAGGAAGAGCAAAAACAAGTGACAGTTTTCAGAGATATTTTCTTCTCGCTACTTGATATTTATGGAGCTCTATGTACCCTAGATTAATGAAATACTAACATTTCCATGAGGCAGGATCTAAATTAATTGCATAAATTAACTGGGTTAGGTTCCACTGTGAGAGAATGTGAGAAAAATATTGTCACCTTTCTCTCTGTCTTTAAAAAAAAAAAAAAAAAATTAAAAAAAATCAAAGTTTCCAGTCTCATAGCACAAAGGTATTAGTCAATTGCTGGAATCTACCAAGGTAAGATTTTTCTCATTTTACCAATTAACACTAGGTCTACAGGAGATAACATTAGGTCTACGCAGAGACTGGGGAACTATCCTTAGCTGATGCCTGATGCCCCACCTAAGGAAATGTTAATGTATGGATTTCAGAGATGAAAACCTGTGAATTAGTGATTTTGTTCTCTTTTGGTCTGGTCTTTGTCTTGACTTGTTCTGAAAATATTTTGAAAATGTTTTCTGTATTATTAGCAATTTGGAAGGTTCAAGGGTTGCAATGATTCTAGGCCAAAATTCCAATGACTTAAACACTTAACTGTGTTGACAAACTCCCTATAATCTCCTGGATACACTATGCTGTGTGATTCTATAATCTGTAATGCTAAAATGTATATCTAAGTCTGTGCTGTCACAGTAATATTTTTAGGAAGCTTCTCAGTTAAATGTCACATCTATAAATAGGTCTAGTTGTCTGAATAGTCATTTGTGAGTGAAAAAGCCAAGTATTTTTTGTAGATTTCTTAAAAAAAAAAAAAAAAATCAGATCAGTTTTCCTTCTTTTCCATGCTTCCATTTATAGAAAAAGGCACTGACTATGGCTTCCTTTATAATACAAACAAAATGGAAATATTTATGGGGGCTATAAAATAAGATCAGATCCCAACTAAACTAAATATTTTGAAATCCATTTTCTGTTCAATGTGGAGGAGTATCTTGTCCTCTTGGTTTTATACAGAAGTTTGGATTACTTTGATTCAACATAATGACTAAAACCACACATTTACTTTTCAAGTAACATTAGAAATTGTTCTAGAAAGGTCTTATTAGTTATGCTTTTCCAGTTCTCAACAGTGTGACACTATGAACAATGATGGGTTTTACAGACTTAGTAAAATGTGTTATTGTCCTTGCTGACAAGTCCTGGCAAGCTGCTGTATGTGTTTTTACAGAACACAATGTCAAAACTTTCTCACAGAAAGCTTGAGGACCTGTACAGAATAAGCTATAGCAGGCAGAGATTAGCAAATTCCCACTGTAGCTGTTTACAGATTTGTAACTTGTATATTCAGTTGCGGGACATCACGGTTATATACTGAACATCCATAAATCACAAAGCTCTCCGGCCTTGTTATGGAAATATAACAATTCTGCTCAGCACCTGCTCCACCCTCTATTTCTATCACTTGCCAGAATGACAGTGGGATATAAACGTCTTCACATACTAGGGCTCCAGCTCTGATACGATGGAATTAAATGACCTTGGCCAAGATGATATTTTTGATGTGGAGAGCTTATCCCATTCTTCATGCAAAAGAAGCAGAGCTCTAAAACTGAGTGACATAAGTCAAATGTTCTTAAAAAACAGCAGCAACAACAACAACAACAACAAACATTGAGTTTATTTTAATATTTCTTTTCCAATATGCGGAAATTTCACCAGGTGATTGCCCGACACAAATATTTATGAATGTCAGACCATGGAGTTCTATAGCATTTGCTCAGAGAATAGCATCGCTTAATGAATTCTACCATGCACATGGGACTCAGATCTTTAATGAATAGGTCACTCTGATTTCTAGAGATGGCTGTCACTTTGAGATATGAGAATCATTTCTCTTTAGTGAAGAAGAGCTTGGATATGTGCATATTTAGGGGTTCTATTTCCCACAAGTTTAGACCTCTCAGAATGATGCAGAGCCAGGGCTAAGATTTAGGAGATTTCAGGTGTCATATCACTGCCCAAAGACCAGGAGAGGAGAAAGAGGGAAGAAAAAAAATGCTAAACAGATACAATTTCCTCTACAATTTATCTGTTAGTTTATTTATTTCAGAGGTTTCATCCTTTGCCTAAATTTCATGTCAAGATACAGCAATGTTGCCGTATAATATTATAATCATGTTAAAGTAGGTACCTCTTTTACCTTTAGGTAAAAACCTTCAGATCGTTCTTTTTAATGGGATGAAGTAAGTGTGAGCATAATTACTGTATATGGAAGAACTTGATGGTGATTTTCCAGCAACAATCTCACACATAAATATGTACCCCCAAATATACATGGAAAATTAACCTTGAAAATATCAACAATATATCAATAACACTTGCTTCAGCATAGACAAGAACTGAGTTTCTGATTACAGATGAGTATCTCCATAGTTCTTTTATCTCAGTGCTGGGAGGCAATGTAGAGGCAAAGTATCACTGTTCATGGCTCTCCTCTTGGGAACCAGACAAAGATATTCAATTCCCATGTTACCAACTCATTTCTTATTTTTTTATTTTTAACAGCAAACACAAAAAGAAAAGTAATGTCATAAATGCAATTATTTATCAAATCAAATTTAATAGACATTGAAATATTGAAAATCAGTAGATAGTGGGACAGAAGGACAGATATATTTGCTGCAAAATGGGAAATGGTTTCTTTTCATGCAATGGAGATGAAAATATATAAAGTCTATAGAACTGACTCTTGTAATAGAAGAAAAAATAATAGTTTGGATATCACAGGATGTAGAAATGAAATAAGCAATGTCAAGAATTATGAAATGAGAAAAACTGGGTCTTTTTTTTCCACATGCTTTTAATTAAGATCTCCTTGTTCCTTTTGAATTAAAGATACAGTGATATAATTGCAATATATCCAAAACAAAAAATCCACTATACGCAATCCAAATAGTTCAAGTTTGCACAAACCTCTTGTAGAATGTGTTTGAAACAAGAGTTGGTTTCAAATTACAGGACTTCATTCCAGAAACATAACCTCAGTTCCTCCTGAAGAAAGGCATTTGCAAAGACTCTTACCTTCTTTTATTCCTTTTGAGAATTTCATCTTTGCACTCTGCAAATTTGCGGCTATTTTAAGGTGACTGACCCCAAACAGAAAGTTGTATTGGCTGACTCTGCTCTACAGTATCAAAATTACCAGTGTGTCTCTGATAGATTTCCTGTCTAACAGAATCTCTATTCTAACATAAGCACATCATATGCAGAACTTGTCTCAGGACCATCCAGATGTTTTTTACATATTTTTTTCCCCTTTTCTCGGCAAGACATTAAGATCACCTCATTCTAGACTATGTTTCCTCTTTGGAATTCTTGGGGAAGGGAATTGGAAGAATTTCTTTCCATTTTCAGTGCCAGGGAGGCAGTATTTGTTTAAAACATATATGAAGTATAGATTTAAATAAAGAGAATATATATATAATATACAAGTATATATATATAATATATATAATATGTAACAAAATATATAATAAATAACAAAAGATTGCAGAATTTAAATATTATGTAATTTGGTAGGTTTTATAACAACTTAAGAATTTACATTACACATACCGTTTACTGTGCGGTTGCTCTGCTATTTTCTTAATGCCAAAATATTGGATCCTAGAGTTTAGGCACCTCAAATTTAGGTACTTCAAATAGGCGTTTAGCCAGATGAATCTGACAACAACTTGTACAGGGGAAATCAAATAATGTAATAAAATAAAATAAAATAAAATAAAATAAAATAAAATAAATTATAAAACAAAATAATAAAATAAAATAAAATAAAATAATAAATAAATAAAATAAATAAAATAAATTTTTGAAATTGTGTAAGTACAAAATATTTAAACTTTTGTTAAAAAGTCCTTTTCTTCAGGATTTCAGCAATCATTACAAAATTTGTGTGATTGTGATAAATCACACAACACAAATTTATGTCTGGCATTATGGTCAGGAAATACCTGTGAAGAATATCAGTGACTTTAATCCCAACACCCCTTTTTTAAAGATGACAAAACAGCAAATTGTTACCTTAGCTACACAGTTAGCTGAATAAATGCAGAACTGGAACATGGAATAGCCAACTTTGTCCTTTAATAATTTGCTTCTTCCAATTCATCAGTCAATCCCATGCAAATCTTAGAGTAATCTGTTACAGACTTTTTAGTAAGAAAAAGCTTCCACTGGTGAGCAGGAGAAGTATGTTCTCCTGGCTTTCACCGTGTTTTACAGATTTGGCTATAAAGAGGTCACATCCTTTCATTGTTACAGAGACAGGAGTGGATTATAGCAATTTCTTTGGTAACTTCATACAGTAAATCATCCTCTTTCCCACGAAGAATACTATCCAGCTTCTGCCTCCTCTCAGGAAACAGCTCACATTTTGAACAAGAGTTTTTTATTCAAATAAACACCAAACAATAAACTGGTTTTCCAAAAAGGATGCTCTCTTAAAGTGGTGTTGACATCCTGTTCCTTAATCCACTCCCCTGACTCGAGCAATAAAGTGACAAATGAAATCAGTGACTGTTGAGAAATAACCATGTTCAGTTCAACTGGATGCATGCACACACACACATACACTTCCCTTGAACAAATCTGTTCTTTAAACGAGTACTTTTTAAAGTTACAGTGTCACATTGTAAACTATAAGACAAAACAACCAAAACAAGAAAAATCCCAGCCAAAAAAAAAGTCTTTAAAAACATATGGCCAGAGAATAAATAATAGATCAAGTTGGCAGTTGATCAGCTGGTATATCAGATAAGTTCCATAGAAGCAACTGAAGATGTGTTTCTGAGTGTGTCAGGTACACTTGTTCTCACAAAACCCGCCAATATATTAATGGCTCTAAACGCTGTTGGAAACCGAATTGTTATACATATTGCTGTGGAATACCACAGTATTTGTTTTTAATAAGCATCATGTCTAGACTTTCCTCTGGTGTGTTTCTGTTCAGAAAGGCTAATCAATAGTTACTTTACTTACTCTATTGAGTTTCAGCACATTAATTAGTATGTCTCTTAGTAATCATGACATACCTCATCACTGGATCAAAGGGAAGAGTTTAAAATTGGTTTCATTAACAAAAACAACATTTCTCCCTTCTCTCTGATGACCTTATAACAGGAGATTGGAAGTGTAAAAGGCTCTCAGGTTGGAGTAATAGTTTTGTAAACTCATATGGTCAAGGTAAAAATCTCTGTCTCTCCTGATCTATCCTTTGCATTTAATACTGAATGATAAAATCATAATTCTTGGGAAAAAAAAAAAATCAAGAAAGAAAGGAGCATATTCCCCTGACTTCAAAGACTTTATGATTAAACTTATTTTCTTTGTTGTTTTGTTTTGTTTTCTTATTAAAAGTTGCATGGTGTGCAATTTTTGTTTTAGTACTGACGATACTATGAACTAGCACACATAAGGAAAAAAGTTTAATGCTTGTGTGGTTTAGTTCAACACACTGATGATTTCTAACATTTCAATTTCCTGAATTATTGTTTTATGACTTAAAACACTATTTCTTGACTACACACATACAATGTGATAGCAGAAGTCACCACTGCATGTTTATGAACTGAGATGTGGTTATAAATCAGTATTGAAAATCATGGCAGTTTTACACATTAATTTAGATTTCTGAGTGCTAGGCAGGAGTTGCTGCCTCTCAAGTTTTCTCCTTGATTTCAAAACAAAAACAAAAAAAAACAAACAATATCAGAGAAAGTCTGTTATCTCTCATGAGCCACTTGCTGCTGCGGCAGTAGCTGGTGTTGGTGAGATACTTGTTGCAGAATCATGCTGCCAGCGTCCTTACTGTGTAACTGTACCCAGAAGAGGTATGCAATGAGACCTGGAGAAAGGCTACTTGTTTTATGCACCTTCCCAGCTGTCAGTATACATGATGCTGCATGTACTTCTTCACATGTGTAAATGGAAGTTGCCAGGGCAAACTGCTGAAATAAGTTGAAGCTGCAGTGAAATCAGAGATTCCTTTAATAGGCAGCCTCTAACAAAGCTTCATTCCTGGATGTGTTTAATCTGTTGACTAATTTAAAGTGAAAGACAAATGTGTAAGCTATAGCAGAACCCCATCCATGGAAACTTCTTACACTGAATTACTATATAAATAAGCTTGAGAATTTGGGATATTTTGCATGTTTCAGTTCTTTCTTTCATTTCCCTGTTTCCATTGCACTTGCAGGGCAAAATAAACCAGTATAAAACCCTAGTAAAAAAAAAAAAAAAAAAAAAAAAAAAATAAAGACCACAAACAAACACGTAGTGTTTGATCATCTTACTGAAAAATTTTGACAAGTTCCTTTCAGGTAACACCACCAAATGGTCTTCTGATGCACTTTGTTTCTCATTTTCTTATGGTGTACCAGCTCTATTGGCTAGTCTAGTTTACTTATAAACTCACTGAGATTGTTGCCTTTGCTTCAGGACTCAAACAAGTTTCCTAAATTTCTGTTAATAATTTTCAGCTTTTCTCAGTGAATCTTCTGAGAAATCAGTTAGTTGTAACAGCAAAACAACTTTTAGAAATTATGTATCTTCATTATAATTCTTCGATAAGTGAGTACCAGAACTTTTTTCACTTCAAAAATGACTTTGAAACATCCTTTCCCATAAAACCAATGTCAGAACCAGGCAAGAACCTATGATCACAATGCACTCCAAATAATATTGCCTAAAACAGTTTGCTGAAATGGTCTTAAAAGAAAGCTTTCTTTTCCTTTTCCCTGGCAGAATTATTTGTAGAACACAAAGTTAGGATCAAGATGCAATTTCTTAGATATTTCTTTTTTGCTTTTTTTTTTTTTCTTTTGGCATTGATTTAGGCAGACTGTCAGTACTTAACACAAAACAAGAAAAAAAAATCTGCCTATATGATGCCCCTGTAGATGAGGTAGCCATCTTTATCCAGTCTGGATCTATACAATTTCAGATGTTTCCTTCATTGAGTTTTAGAATTTGCTTTTATAGAAACAGACTTCTCTTCTTATAATATAAAATAATGTAATAAATATAATACAATAAATATAATATAAGATAATATAATATATAATACAAGTTAATTTCAAAATCTACACATATCAACATTCAAAAACACAATAGAAGACAGAGCTCTGAATGTCTAATGTGTCATAATGAATATTATTAACTACAAATTAAACAGTACACAGTACATCCTGATTTTCTTCCTCTGAATCACAAGAACTGAAAAATTAGTGAAAACTGTTTTGTTCTTCTTTTTCATTTTATTTCTTAGAATTTGCCAACTATGTATCTTTTTTTTTTTTTTTTTTTTTGCAAATCATGGTTATATTTCATGGTATAAATGATGTTTAACTAAGGAAGAGTCTGCAGTTCTGAACTGAGGCGAACATCTGAATGTCACTCAATAATAAAACAAGATTAACGTAAGAAGCTGCATTTATCTGTTTAGCAATGTGACTGAGAATTAGTCTCTTCCCAGAAGAAATAGATGCATGACAGTACTGCTATACTGACTTGGAAGCTTGGACAATGAAAGTTTAATTGCTTTCAATCTTCCAAAATGTAACTTAAGAACAGAAATGAAAGCAATTTGAACAGATAAACAAAAAATGTGTGCTTTCAGGACCACTGAAGATTTTCTGAAGGTAAGGAAGTTAGTTAGCATACCTAAAAGATGAGGAATCTGTAAAATCGTTCTAACCTTTGGCACTTTGGGGGAATGAACAGAGTTCTACAAAAGGAAAGTTCTGACTGCAGTGACCTGAGTCACAACTGGTCCAAATCAAGTTCACTTGTGCCAAAAATATTGGCTGCAAATTCAGGTTACTGTTTCCATATACACCTTTGCTGCTTCCGTACCTTTTGTATGTTTCAATACGTTTAAAAGAATTGCATTTACTCTTGGTAAACTATCACCAAATATCTTCCAAAAACAAGTACAAGTGCCCTGGTTGTCTATTACTCTGGTCTTTTGCCATAACAACAAAAGGATAGCTGTACTGAGTCAGATGAAATATACATTTAGCCCAGTATACCTCTCTGACAATTGCAACACAAAGCTGCAGGAAGAATATAGGAACAGGACAGTCCCGGGAACATTCAAGATTTATTTGAGGAAGAGATAATGATGTGCCATACTCTGCCATGCAACTTTGTTTTCCATAGCAAAAGAAACTGTGATACAATGGTCTAAACAGAAGCCATTACTCAATCCAGCCAGTTCTCAGGCAAGATAATCACAGTCCGCAATGCAATGCAATGCCATGAACTGCATATTCTTTCAGTAAAAATTGTTATAATGCAGTTTTGAACTGGTACTTTAATAAATCAGCCTCTCTCCCTTTGCTCTTTAACTGTTTCCTTCCTAGGATAAGAGGTGAAATCTCAACATTCTCCTCTATGTCTATGGTACCCCTTGGGAAAAAGAGAGAGAGAACAAAAAAAGAAATAAATTTTGAAAAAGGGGGACTGCACAACTGCTTGATAGACTGCCTCACAGTCATGTCACATACAACACCTGGAGCCTGGGATGAAGGGTATACTGTGAATAGCAGTCATAACATGCACCATTGTGATCAGGAGGCTTCATTAGTTTCTTTTGCTTTATGCTTCTATATTAAAAAAATAAAATAAAAATCAGTCCCCCGCCCCCCCACCCCCCATTTTTAAAATGTTTATTTTATAATGTCCAAGTTCTATCCAACTCTTCTTGAGCAATGACTATTGATATGACTTATTCATAGGTCACAAGTACCACAAAATGTTTGCAAGCTGGCTTATGTATTACACAACTAGATTTTTTTGTTAGTTCGTTTTGTCACCTCTGCAAATTTTGCTGTGTGAACTTTCTTCAGCTGTTCATCTGGTTAAGAGTTCAGTTGAGTGAAAGTATTTTTATCCAGGTTAATTTATGTGTAGTTTGATGAGATATATTTTATGAAGTGGATTATTTGGAGAAGACTTGCCTAAACAAAGCTTTCAAAAATACCATCATATCTCATCTAAGTTTTTCTTAGAAGTTAGAAGAAATACTGACTACAAGTGCATAGTTCTGCTGGAGTTGCCCAGTCTTGTGGTTATAAGCTGTTTTCTCACATGTGAAATGAGATTCCTCTACCTGGACTTGTGCAAAGGATGGTTATATTGAAAGGATTTTGGTCACTGGCTCAAAGTCAAGGTGCAGACCAGTGACATTTGGTGTTTCTCAGGGGTCTATATTGGGACTCGTATTATTTAACACTTTTGTTAGTGACATGGACAGTGGAATTGAGTACACCCTCAGCAAGTTTGCTGATGACATCAAGCTCAGTGGTTTTGCCAACATACTGGTTAGAAGGGATGCCATCCAGAGGGACCTTGACAGACTTACGAGGTGGGCCTGTGTGAACCTCCTGAGGTTCAACAAGGCCAAGTGTGAGTTCCTGCACCTGGAGTGGGGCAATCCCAAACATGGGATGAAAAACTCAATATGAGACAGCAATGGGCACTTTTAGCTCAGATAGGCAACTGTATCTTGGGCTGTATCAAAAGAAGTTTAACTAGCAGGTAGAAGGAGGTGATTCTCCCCCTCTAATCTGCCCTTGTTAGACTTCACATGGAGTACTGCATCCAGCTCTGGCGCCCGCAGTATGAGAAAGACATGGGCTTATTAAAATGTGTCCACAGCAGGGCCACAAATATAATTAGAGGACTGGAGCACCTGTCCTATGAAGAAAGGCAGAAGGAGTGGGGGTTATTGAGCCTGGAGAAGAGAAGGCTCAGGGGAGACCTTACAGCAGCCTTTCTGTATTTAAAGGGAGCCTACAAGAAAGGTGAGGAAAGACTCTTTATCAGGGTGTGTAGTGATAGGACAAAGAGTAACAGTTTTAAGCTATAGATTAGATATGCAGAAGAAGTTCTGGAACAAGTTGCTCAGAGAAGCTGTAGAAGCCCCATCTCTGGAAATGTTCAAGACCAGGCTGGATGGGATCAGACAAGGTTGCTGACCTGGTCTGGTGGGAGCTGTGCCTGCCCATGGCAGGGCTGTTGGAATTAGATGATCCTTAAGTGTGCCTTCCAACCCAAACTACTCTATGATTCTGTGATTCTAGTTAATCCCTGTCTTTTCTACTTAAGGAGTTTGGCCTAAAGTCTAGCCTACTGCTTTGTCTGTCATTCAATGGCTTTGGAATAATCTCTGCTGGTAAAAGTGAGCCTCAGGGCTACAAGTGGTGATAGCCCCATGGCAACTCTGTATGGGTACAGAACTATAAATACATAAACATCTTCAGACCTCTTAATAACTGTTTATATATATTTTTTTTCCAAATTGATTTCTTGTTATTTAATTGGTCTTTCTCCATATGAAAACATGCAAACATATTTTTATTTATTTTATTTTATTTTATTTTATTTTATTTTATTTTATTTTATTTTATTTTATTTTATTTTATTTTATTTTATTTTATTTTATTTTATTTTATTTTATTTTATTTTATTTTATTTATTTTATTTTATTTTATTTTATTTTATTTTATTTATTTTATTTTATTTTATTTTATTTTATTTTATTTTATTTTATTTTATTTTATTTTATTTTATTTTATTTTATTTTTTCTGTACTGCTCCCACCCACAGGATGCTTAGGCTTTACACTGCTTTTAAAGTATTGTTCATCCAACTCACTTTGAACTTTAAAGCTTTTTACTGAGATAACAGGATCTGCAGTGTGAGATCAAGCTTAGAAATCACAGCTTGAAATGCCCATCCAGGGGAAGTCATGCAGAAAATGAAACATATCTGGCAGAACAAGACTGTGGTTGGAGTGACAAGACAAAGTCAAGGAAAAGGGCAATGAGGAGAACCCAAGACAGGAAAAGGCTCCCTGATGCTACTGGGAGAAAAAAAAAAAAAAAAAAAAAAGGTAAAGGTCCAGGGAAAATGAAGAGTTAAAACCCACCTAGCAGGGCTGAGATTGAAGTGTGTGAACAATCCCAGCTCCCCTCTCCCTCCTCCTCCCAGCAAAGGTCATTCTGTGTAAAAACATTTTCCTGCCTCTACCTCTTTGCTTTTATTTTGGCCTTTATCTGAAGGAATTATTTCTAGGTGCAATTGTGTCTGTTTCAAACTATTCAATCTCTTTGCTGTCTCTGGGATTAAAAAAAAAAAAAAGGAATTCTAAAAAAAAGCAGGTTGGAGACAGTATATTTAGTGCTGGGTGGATGGTACTGGATTGACAGCTATGTGACCATCGAAGTTACAACATGGGCAAAAAAAATTTATTCTCTGCTGGCAACTCTCAACCTGTCTCATTTTCTTTAGTGAAGCACTCCCATAAAAGCACCCCGAAATGCTTTGCATACCCCAGCCACTAGCCTTCCTCTCTATCTTTGGTTCTGTGCTCAGTGCCCTGTGCTCTGCACAGGCAGCATTTGCCAGTGGGTTCACTGTAATCCCTTGAGACCAGAGACTTCATTGCGCAGCTATCCCTGACCCATTGACTCCTGGTCAGTATCTACTTACTGTCCCAGTTCAAAACTTGGATCTAGGCAGTAAAACCCATCTGTCTCATAACCAACCTCCTGAATGGACTCTTCCCTACTACCTTGACACTATCACAAGAAAATCAGCTTACAAAATAGTATGCAGTTTGCTCCCCTCATCCTCCATGGTTAGGCTGCAGTAACGCTCAATGTTCTCTGCTTAGACAGTGGAAGAGATATTGCCCTTCTGAAATGATTTGTGCTCATGTGTTCTTCACGAGGAGAAAGGTAAAAATGTAGACATGGAATACATTTTATAAAAAGATAAACAGCTTCCAGTGATTTAAAATATGTTTGAGAATAGAAGGAAACTTATTTGACTTCTGCTTAGCTGTGTTGCTGCTGCTGGGCTTCCTCTTACTGATAAAGCACTGTAGTAGCAATGAGCAGAGTGTACATTCACAGGTTGTCACCTGCAATTTTTAGATTACCTGAGTAGTCCTATCGAAAACAAACAAACAAACAAAAAGCAACAAATGTTTAAAGCATATTCAGAGGAGCTCAAGCTTTCTGCTATTTATGACACCATGACCAGATGCAACTCCAGTGTGAGTACATAGTGTTTCACCTGTATGACCAAGAGTGTGCTTGGGTGGACTGATAGACTAGAGATATGAGTGTTCCCTCACTTAATCCATCTTTTGAAAGCACAAATCCAGCCTACAATTGTAACTAAGTCTTTCTAGATTTTTAGGCAACAAGCTTCTCTAATAATAACTTAAGAGATGTTTCAAACAGTTTTGATAACATTTCATTTAAAAATGTCATTTATATTTAATGAAGAATGAATAAAATATAAGATTTTAATACTGTATTTGGTAACATTTACTAAAAAAATATTTGGGAGGGGAAACACCTTCTATAAATATAGATCAGTTTATTCACATATAATGCACAAAATGAATGTAATTGATTTGAAAATAAGAGAATTGAAATGACACTTTCCCTCAATTCCAGCTAATTTCAGTTTTTTTTTTTTTAAAAAAAAGAAACAAAAGAAACAAAATAACTCACACACAATTGTGAATAATATTTAATAGATTTTTTTTTTTTTTGATATTACTATTGTTAACTACTTAAACCCAGACAGGGGTTATTCTGAGTTAATTGAGAGCAGAATAATAACAGTGGTTCTTAAAAGTTAGCCTGTCTAACTTAAATAGATTAATTTCAGGCAACTTTTAAGATACTAGAAGTGTTCAGAAAAAAAAAAAATAGATTTAAGAAGAAACCTTTTTTCCTTGAAGGAGATTTTCTGCCTTTAAGTGTGGAAATTGCACTGAATAACATTGAGTTGTATAAAAGATCTTTCTGTACTTTCAGCAGGACATGTAGAAACATAAGGCTTTAGGGCAGCATGAAGGCAACTAAATGTTATAAATTATTCTTAGTTACTGAATAAAAAGAATAAAATAAAAAAATATATAAAACTGAGAAAAATGTCTCAGAATAGAATCCCATTTTTGTTAGTATATTACATTTTACTTGACAGCTTTTTCTCTTTCTAAAAATAACTGAAATTAGCCATCTGCAAATTTTACACCTACATATATTAGTTTATAAATATAATATTTACATTTTTATTCATTTTTATAGATATGAATGTACAAACAAGAAACTAGGTGTGGCTGTAAATATATGAAGGTGTTCTTTGTGAATGTGTGTGTACGGATATGTACGTGTCTATCGTTTCTTTATCTTTGTATGAAACTTTAAAAAAAATTCCTTCTTCCATTATTGCTTTGTCTAATTTCAGACTCTTCCCAGCATATGTTCCTGTCTTCTGTCTGCGTTACCATTTATAAATAATAAGAGAGAGAGACAGATTTATTTTAAAAAAAAAATAAATAAATGTCTAGGACATCTTGTTTATTTTATTTTAATTTTTCATTTTAAAAAAATCATTAAAAATGACATTGTCCTCTAATTTTCCCTTTATGCAGCAGCTGCCATTGTCAAGCTGTTGTCTTTGTTACGGCATTTTCGTATGTGAGAGAGAGAGATTGCAAACCCATGGTGTTTTCATGTTTTTGTTTTTTGTTTGTTTGTTTTTGTTTTTGTTTTTTAATATGACAGCTTGCTTTTAGTTTGAGACAGATTTTAATGGAAGCAACCTCTCTTTTTAACCCTTATTTCTCTTTTAAATATCTACTCCTGAAGAAGAACAGAGCCAGATGCTCAGCTGGAGAAATAGCAGTGGCTTCATCTGGTTTACACCTATTGAAATTGTGGGGTGTACAAATTATAGCAACAACCTTCATGTGGATTATATTGAATGGTGTTTTAACTGAGCTCATGTAAGGAAGGTAGCCAGCATATAAACAATAATCTGATCTACTCATTCTTCAGTGTAAGTCTGTTTTTATGATTTTTCACAAGGCTGTCTGATTCCAAACACAAAGGGAAAAAGATGCTTTAAAAATATTGTTCTTTCTTATACAAGGTTAAAGGAAGGAAGTAATGAAGGAAAGTTGTCCAGCTAAATGGGATAGCACAGGACTCCAAAGCGATGCCAGTTTGTGTTCAGGTACCCGAGTTTTGTAAGCAAATAGGTAACAGCAGAGATTTAATGTTAAACTTCGAGGACAAGAATTTTCAGCAGTGACTATCCTTTTCCTGATAACAAACATTTGAAATCTGATTTTCAGAGAACAAATATTAAACTATTTATTTATTTATTTATTTATTTATTTATTTATTTATTTATTTATTTCTAAGTGTGTGTTAGTCTGATCTCTGTGGAAGTAATACAATTTAGGGCTGTTTGTGCAAGCCAAATCCCATTTTCACATTTTCAAATTACAAACAGACTACCACATTTGTACATGGGAAACTGAATGCTTGTAGTTTTGGATATGTTCATCCAGACTAATCCAGCCCAACATTAAACACTTAATTCAACTGCTAAAGTTAGACATATATTAAGGTTTCCAAGGAGACTGATCTGTTTTCATTGTAAATATAGGGGCCCATGGACGGCCCTCACTCACTCACTGACTAGGACTAAAATTAAATGAGATGATTCAAGGATCTCAATCTGGATTCGTTCATCACTCTTTCCTCAGTTCATAATTCTGTAGTTGATCTACATTCCATTACACAATAAAATATTCACAACATTGCGGAAAATGTATATAAAAAAAATAAACCTTACAAACAACGAAGCACAAAAGATATATTTTCTGAAATCTCATCAGTTGCTGAAAATGGTTCTCTGCATGATCTCACAAGCAACTAATTGAGAGGGGTACAAAATAGGAAGAAGGATGGAAGGAGGGTGGAAATTAAACTTTATTGCTGTTGAGTTCCTTAACATACAAAATCATGATTTTAGGGCATGCAACTCCATTTGTCCTAACTTCCACTCCATATTGACTATATTTCCTTCTGGAAAACAACAGAACTAGTATGTTCTTTGTATAAGTGAGGACCAGATTGGACCAGGTCCTTAAAAAAGAGAGATTTTTCTATATGAAATACCAGTCTAACTTCAAAGCTGTCTTTCAGGAGATCTATCTGAAGCCTCTGTTTCAAGACAGGAAACGTGCTTACAGTATTTTCTTAAAAGGAAAGGTATGAAACACCCTCTTCTGTTCTCAGTCTAAAATAACTTAATTTTTGTTACCTAGTATGAGGTTAAAATTACCTTAGACAACTATTTATAAGTTCAAGTCTGTCTGCAATCACTGTGATAACAGGTAAGAGCACATCTAAGAACAACAAACATATTTCTGCATGCATTATCTAGGTATGGATACACATGCTTATATTTAACAAGACTGCAAAATCTATGTATTCCTTTATCTTTGATGTCATGAGTCTCAATAAAAAGCTAATCATATCTATTATTTATATAACACATCAACTCCTATTTACAAGGAGACATATATATATTAATCATATTTCATGATAGAGTAATTCCCAAGAATATAATCTTTTTTTATACATAATCTGTAATGGGTAGCTCAGTTTACAGCTGATGTTTAATTAGGAGCTTGCAGTTGTAATAAACTTTTTTTTTTTTTTATTGCACTCAGCCAAGGTACAGTATAATGAAATGTAAGTGACCCAAACTAAATGGAAGCACTGAAGTAGATAATGTGGCAATATATCAAGTAAAATACACTGATTCTGCAATCAGTTCATGCCCTAATGGCAGAAAAAAAAGGTTTGAAAGCCACTTTAACCATAAGTAACGTGTTTATGTATTATTCACAGTAGCAAATAATTGCAAAATGTCAACATTTCATTTTCCTCTTAAGAATTTCTTTTGATTAGTGACCTAATTAACAATTAAGAAGAGAAAAAAGAGTATGTATTTTTATTTTTTAATTTTAAAGATAAAATATGAAAAACAGGAGTGTTGCTTGCTAGAAAGTAATTCGTGATCTTAAAATGTCACAGTCAACATTAATAATATCTTATCAATTGGAAATAAAATAAATGAATAAAATGCCCTAATGTCTTCAACATATAGAGTTATGTTTTATTTATTTATTTATTTATTTATAGTGGTGGTGAGATTATTATTATATTTTTTTTGTTTTTAACTAATATGAAATAAGTAAATCATTCAAGATTTTCATTATTGTTGTTGTTTTTATTGGTTTGTTTGTTTGTTTGTTTGTTTGTTTGTCTGTTTTTCACTACCTGGAAGAAGTACTGGAAAAAAAACAGCCATAATATGCATAAACAGCATTACATTTCACCAATTATCTCAGGCTTCCTGCTCAGTTTACTAAGTCTTAATTTAGATTGCTATTACAATATACACAATGAAGTAAGGCTGAATTTAGGACCTAGTTCTTTTAGAAAATGAAAAAGAATTAGAGATGTTCTCAACTTTCTTTAATTTGATTATCAGCTGCCTGCAGGTGGCTCTCCTTAATTTAACATGTTTATAGACATTCTTATTACTGTGATTATTCTTTATTTGTTTGTTAAAAAATAACTGTATGGTATGTTTTGGACAATGATCATCGTGTTCTAGACTCCATACAAATACAAGCCTCAAAAATTATTTGTCACTATAGAGGTCCCATGAATTCAATGAAACCAAATGTAGTGAGATTCTAACAGAGAGATTAAAGTTGTCTTCAGTGGATTTCCATATCTGATTCCCACAAATGTTGCCAATGTATCATGTATAAACCCTCAAAATCACTTCTTGCAGGTGCTTACATCTATTAGGAATAAATAAAGTTGGTTAATGACATCTACATCTCTGGGTATGACCAGAATTATATTGGGTCTGAGCCGACCAGCATCCAAACTTGTGAAGATTCCCAGCCTTACTTTTCACCGGTTACACCTGTTGTGAAAGAAAATCTTGTAACAGAACTGTTAGCATACACCTTCCACGATGCACTGCAGACAATATTTCATGGCATTATTAGACAGTTTTCTGACACGTAGGATCTTGAGATTCACATTTCTGTTCTGTTAAACTACACATAACAATATCATCCTGAGTGTCTGTTCTTCCTGATTATATCCTGTGGGTTATATTATATAGCCATTGGACTTCTTTCTTAGTGAGTATTTATAAATTCTATTTTAAGGAGAAGGAGAATACCTGCAACAGATCAGGTGGAGAAAGAGCTTAAAGAGCTTGCACTTAGAGCTTGGTGTGGTGGTGGCCTCAACTGTGTGAGTGCCTGATCAATTTTCTCATTTCTAACCCCATATTTTTTGGTATACCTTGCTTTCATCAGCCATGATAAAAGTATCCAGCTACCTAATTCAAGCTGGACTTTCCCTGACATTTAATGAGCTTTATATCAAGCTTCAGCCTTATTCAACATCACTTAAGAAGTATGGATGAACTAAAAGCTATTTTTTTTTCCTGTGATGACTTCTTGTTCAGTGCTACAAATGAAAATCCAGGTACCTGTTTAGAAAATTATTCTTTAGTTAGTTCATATAAATCCACTCTTTTCTGTTGTGGACTAGCAGTCTTTTAAGAAGTCTGTATTTGAGATTTCTTATATGGTTCACTGCTTGCCAGATAAGTAGTAAAAATAGTGTTTCTTCCACCACTATGCAAACATTGTTCTGTGCTAATTCAGCACTCACAGATATCCTGCTTTATTGTTCCTCCCCATCCCCCCCCCCAAAAAAAAAAAAAAAAAGAACAAACAAACATATCCTATCTGAACTTTGTTACTGAGGTTTAATTTGTTGCTGTATATTGCTGCATTAACTGACCATTAATGAAGTGAACACACTGCAATGAGGTAAAGAACATTCGTTTAAACTGCTTTCCCTCAGGTCTATGTTAAGACATAAATCTTGTGTTTGTTGCACGACATAGAGGTCCAAACTGTGATTTACTGTAACTCAGACCATAAAATAATCCAGGTTAACTCAACCATGTGTCTAAATATATAACTATTAAGGGATAAATATATGGTTTGTAGATTGGAAATACTGCGAAAATCTTGGGTTGTAGGATAACTTTAGGTATTTCAACTATCTGTGGCAGTTAGTGCACGCGCTAACAGGACCGGCTTGGCAGTCAGCGCAGGCAGTTTGCGCAGGGCAGTTCAGGCGGGGCAGGGAGGAATGCAAGGAGGATCCTCTCCTCCCTTTTCCACCTCCCTTTCTCTTCCTCTCCTCTCCTCAGGAACTCTGCCTCGTTGCACCTAGAATTTACCATGATGGGCACCCATCACAGCAGCTGGTCCGAGGCAGCAACCCAAACGGAGGAGATATGGCCTCTCTGGGCTCATGTGGGCACTCAGGTGGATTCCCTGAGGGGTGAAGTGGCAGTCCAGGCTGGAGATTGCTGGGAGCTCCAGAATCTGGAGGCCCACCTGGGTCTTGAGGGAAGAGAGGGCTGTCATGGGTGCAGGTGTGCCCTGCTCAAGGAACTCCTCGAGCGGGTGGCTGGGCTGCAGCGAGAAATTGGCAGCCTGAGGGGCTCCTGGGAGTCTCTGATGGTGACAGATAGGAGGTGTCAACCTGCTCCTGCTGATGTCCAGCAGCCCCCTCCTAAGTTCCTACACGGGGTAGTAGGTGACCCAGCTGATCACATGCAGTACAGAGGGCTTGACTGCCCACAAGAGGAAAGGGGCTGGACCCTTGTCTCAGCTCGAAGCAGAAAGAGACGTTTATCCCCGACACCCACGGTGCCACCAACCCCCATGGTGTCCCTAGGTAATAGATTTGAGGCTCTCAGGCAGGAAAAGGAAGAGGTTGAGGGTCTGGACAGTAGTCGGAACCCAGGAAGCAACCCTGAGAAGCATGTCAAGACTGGGGGAAGTACCGAGCATAAGGAGCAGGGCCGGATGGGGCACTGCATCACAACCAGTGCCACAAAAAAAGGGCAGAGAGTCTTAGTGATCGGAGACTCCTTGCTGAGAGGCACTGAGTCTCCCATTTGTCGCCTGGATAACCTATCCAGACAGGTGTGCTGTCTTCCTGGAGCACGTGTCAGAGATGTTAGGAAGGCTCTGCCACTGCTCATTAAACTGGACGACTACTATCCTCTTGTTGTCATTCAGGTTGGATCCTGGGAAGCTTCAACAAGAAAAATGAGGAATATTAAAAAGGATTTTTCATCCCTGGGAAGGTTGTTGAAGGGATCAGGGGTGCAGGTAGTGTTCTCCTCCGTGCTCTCGCTGGGTGACCGGGACCCAGAAAGAAGGAGCAGAATGGGACAGGTGAACAACTGGCTGAAGGGGTGGTGTCTGGACCAAGGCTATGGATATTTTGATCTTGGGCAGTCCTTTGAGAAGCCAGGTATGTGGGCTGCTGACCGACTCCAACTCAGCAAGCGGGGCACAAGTGTGTTGGGGAGCAAGTTCTCTGGGCTGATTACCAGAGCTTTAAACTAGGTTTGATGGGGGAAGGGATGGGAGCTAAAAGTGACAGAGGAGGGCTGGGGGAAGTTGTCACTGCTGTCACTGTTGAAGAGAGTAAGGAAAAACCTCTGAGTTGTCCCATAGGATTGTCTAAGGGCTCCTCAGAGAAGGTAATGATCCCGATACCCTGTCCGGAATCTTCTTCTTCCATCCCTCCAAGGTTAACTGTGCCTGCTGCTTCCCTAAAGTGCCTGTATACCAATGCATGGAGCATGGGACATAAACAGGATGAACTCAAGATCTATGTTCGGTCGCAGGGTCACAATCTCGTTGCAATCACAGAAACATTGTGGGACAGCTCGCATGACTGGAACACTGTCATGGAGGGCCAAGTCCTTTTTAGGAAAGACAGGCTAGGGAAGTGAGGATGTGGGGTTGCCCTTTATTTGAGAGAGCAATTAGAGTGTACCCAGCTCCACCTGGGGGAGTGTGAAGGACAAGTGGAGAGCTTGTGGGTGAGAATTAAGGAGTGGGCTGGTATGGGGGACATTGTTGTGGGAGTGTACTACAGGTCACCAGATCAGGAGGAGGAGGTCGATGAGGCCTTCTACAAGCAGCTGGTAGTAGCCTCACGATCCCGGGCACTGGTTCTCATGGGCAACTTCAGTTATCCAGACATCTGTTGAGTAAGCAACTCGGCCAGGCACTTGCAGTTCAAATGGTTCCTACAATGCGTTGAAGATAATTTTCTGATGCAGGTGGTGGAGGAGCCGATGATGTGGGGGATGCTTCTGGACCTTGTCCAGATGGGCTTGTTAGGGATGTGAAGGTTGGGGGCAGCTTGAGATGCAGCGACCATGAGATGCTGGAGTTCAAGATGGAACTTGGTGGAAGAGGTAACGTTAAAAGCAGGATTGCTACCCTGGACTTTCAGAGAGCTAAATTCGACCTCTTCCGGGACCTGCTTTGGGGTATCTCATAGGCTAGGTTGCTAGAAGGCAAGGGTGCTTGTGGGAGCTGGGCAACATTTAAATAGCACTTCTTCCAAACTCAGGATCGGTGCATCCATAAGAGTAGGAAATAGGGGAAGGGGGTCAGGAAACCTGCGTGGGTGAGCAAGGAGCTCATCGATAAGATCAAAAGGAAGAGGAAGGTCTATGAAATGTGGAAAAAGGGCCTGTCCCCTTGGGAGGAGTATAGAAGTGTTGTCAGGGCCTGCAGGGAAGCGACAAGGAAGGCTAAAATCCACCTAGAGATGAGGCTTGTAAAAGAGATAAAGGATAATAAGAAGGGTTTTTTTAAGTATGTAAACAGTAAAAGGAAGACTAGGGATAATGTGGGCCCTTTGCTGAACGAGGGGGATGTCCTGGTAACAGGAGACACTGAGAAGGCAGAGATACTCAATGCTTTCTTCAGTCTTTGCTTCAGTCTTTGCTTCAAGGATGCACCCCCCCCACGCCCCCCAGGACTCCTTGGCCCTGGTGGGAGGACAAAGGGTCTGGGAAATGGAGGGCTCCCACCTGGTTGACAAGAGAGTGGTTCAGGAGCGTCTGAGTGGGCTCAACGCACACAAATCCATGGGTCTCGATGGGATGCATCCACGTGTGCTAAGGGAGTTGGCAGAGGTGATCACCGAACCACCCTCCATCATCTTTGAAATGTCCTGGAGAACAGGAGAGGTGCCTGAAGACTGGAAGATAGCCAAAGTCACTCTGGTCTTCAAGAAAGGCAAGAAAGAGGATCCAGGAAACTACAGGCCAGTCAGTCTCTCTCTGTCCCTGGATATGTGTTGGAACAGCTTGTTCTGGATGCCATCTCCAAGCAATTGGAAGAGAATAATGTTATGAGGAGTAGTCAGCATGGATTCACCAAGGGGAAGTCATGCTTGACCAACCTCGTTGCCTTCTATGATGGCATCACCAGCTGGGTAGATGGGGGGAGAGCAGTGGATGTCATCTACCTTGACTTTAGCAAGGCTTTCGATACTGTCTCCCATGACATCCTGCTAGCAAAGCTAAGAAAATGTGGGATAGAGGAGTGGACAGTTAGGTGGGTTGAGAACTGGCTGACTGGCCGAGCTCAGAGGGTGGTGATCAGCAGCGCAGAGTCCTGCTGGAGCCCTGTGACTAGTGGTGTTCCCCAAGGGTCGGTGCTGAGTCTTGTCTTGCTCAACATCTTCATTGACAACCTTGATGAGGGAATAGTGTCTGCCCTCAGCAAGTACACCGATGACACAAAGCTGGGAAGAGTGGCTGACACGCCAGAAGGCTGTGCTGCCATTCAGTGGACCTGGACCGGCTGGAGAGATTGGCAGGAAGAAACCAAACGAGGTTTAATAAGAGCAAGTGTAGAGTCCTGCACCTGGGAAGGAACAACCAGACGTATCAGTACAGGCTGGGGGACAACCTGCTGAAGAAGAGCTCTGAGGAGATGGCCCTGTGGGTCCTGGTGGACGACAGGTTGACCACGAGCCAACAGTGTGCCCTGGTGGCCAAGAAGGCTAATGGGATCCTGGCATGCATTAAAAGGAGTGTGGCTAGCAGGTCAAGGGAGGTAATCCTCCCCCTCTACTCTGCCCTGGTCAGGCCTCACCTGGAGTACTGTGTCCAGTTCTGGGCTCCCTGGTACAAAAAAGACAGGGATGTCCTGGAAAGAGTCCAGCGGAGGGCCACAAAGATGATACGGGGCCTGGAGCATCTTCCCTATGAAGAAAGGCTGAGAGACCTGGGTCTGTTCAGCCTGGAGAAAAGAAGACTGAGAAGGGATATCATCAACGTGTATTTATACACATATGAGGTTTGGGAGACCAAGGGATTTGGCCAACCTCTTTTCTGTGGTTTGTGGGGACAGGACAAGGGGTAATAGCCACAAGATGGAGCACAGGAAGTTCCGCACCAACATGCGAAAGAACTTCACAGTGAGGGTGACGGAGCACTGGAACAGGCTGCCCAGGGAGGTTGTGGAGTCTCTTTCTCTGGAGATATTCAAGGCCCAACTGGACCCCTACCTGGGCAGCCTGCTCTAAGGAACCTGCTTTGGCAGGGGGGTTGGACCCGATGATCTTTCGAGGTCCCTTCCAGCCCCTACAATTCTGTGATTTTGTGATCTTATTTGAGTTTGGTGTAGTGTAAGTGGGGAGAAAAAGTGTCAAAGAATCTTGTCTAAATTACTTCAGTCTGTTCAGTATCTTTTTTGTTAGTTTTTTAATGCCATAAACTCACAATATATGGAGATTTGCCTTGGACCATTTGTGTTAACACTAATATATTCCTATTACCACAATTACTTCAATCAGTGTAGGTGCTATTATTAACATCCAGTTCTCATACAAAAAATTCTTAAATCTTTCTTTGCTCTTAGGAAATAAGGAGAAATCCCCTAAAACCTTTCTAGGAACCCAACATGCTGTAGTGCTTCTCTTATATGCCTGTACACCAATGCATGCAGCATGGGGATTAAATAGAATGACTTAGAGACATACATGCAGTTGCAAGGCTATGATCTTATTGGGATCATGGAGACATGGTGGGATAGCTCCTCTGACTGAGAGTTTTGCAATGGAAGGATAAAGGCTCTTTAGGAAGGACAGGATGGTCAGACAAGGAAGGGGTGATGCCCTTTATGTGTGAGATCAGATGCCTGGGGATGGGCAAGGACCTGATCAAGAATTTATGGATTAAGATTAAAGAGAGGACGGAAACAGGTGACGTTACAGTGAGTGTCCTCTATAGGTCACCTGAGCAGGATGAGGCCCTCAACAGACAGATAGGAGCAGCATTATGGTTGCAGACTCTGGTCCTAAAGGGGACTTCAACCACCCTGGTATCTGTTGGAGGGGCAGCAGAGCAGGGTATAAACAATCCAGGAGATTCCTGGAAAACATTGATGTTAAATTTATTTTCCAAGTGATAGAGAAGCCAACAAGGACAGGTACTCTGCTGGACCTCCTACTCACAGAATCACAGAATCACAAAATGATTAAGGTTGGAAAGAACCTCTGGAGGTCATCTGGTCTAATACCATTGCTTGAGCAGGACCACCCAGAACATATTGTCCAGGACCATGTCCAGGTGGCTTTTGAAAATCTCCAAGGAGGGGAATGCAAAACCTCTCTGGGTAACCTAACTGTATTGTCACTCACACAGTAAAGTGCTTCCTGATGCTTAGACAGAACCTCCTGTGTTCCAGTTTGTGCCCATTACCTCTTGTCCTGTCACTGGACACCATGAGAAAGAGCCTGGCTCCATCCTCTTTGCACCCTCCCTTCAGGTACTTATAGACATCGACAAGATCCCCTCTGAGCAAAGTACTGTGTTTCACAGAAGCCAAAATGTTTCACATAGGCTTCTTGATTTAAAATGAAGGTTTCAGGTTCAAGCTATCTGTTCTCTTCTGATGGGAGAACAGCAGAGAAGAAAAGAAAAAAAAAAAAAAAAGGAAAAAAAAATAAAGGGAGAAGAAGACCTAGCAATATATGCAAGATTTTTTGTTGTTTATTCAAACATGGAAACCTCAGAATTTTCTTGCAAATATGTATTCTTATCCCTCTAAATAGAGATACAGTTACAGACAGTAGTCTTTAGCTCTGTTTGAGAAGCAAAGATTCTCTTTCTCTCTCTGTATACGTAAAAATGAACTTTACATATGTTTTTAATCCCCCTCCCAGCTTTTGTGGATTTACATTGGACACATTTTTAATGGCATGTTAAAGACGGTCTCTAAATGTAAATCAGGCATCTCATCTGATTCTTTCATAGATTCATAGGTCTAAACTCCAGAAAGGACCCTTCTGATCTGCCACTGCAAAACACTGCCATAGTATTTCTCTGAATTAATTAGTGTTACAAGTCCAATATCTTTACTTGAATCAGAGGGTATCTTCATGTTGTAGTTTAACCCCACGCAGCTGCTCACTCACTCCTCCCCAGTGGGCTGGAGGAGAGAATTGAAAAGCTAAAAGTGAGAAAACCCTTGAGCTGAGATAAAGATAGTTTAATAGATAAAGCAAAAGCTAACTGTACAAACAAAACAGAATAAGAAATTCATTCACTACTTCTCATTGGCAGGCAGATGTTCAGCCATTTCCAGGAAAGCAGGGCCCACCACATGTAACAGTTACTTGGGGATACAAATGCCACCACTGAATGTTCCCTCCTCTGCCTTCTCCCCGCCCGGCTTTTATTGTCATGTGGCATGGAATAGCTCTTTGGTCAGTTTGAGTTAGATCTCCTGATTTTGGCTCTTCCCAGCTCCCTGTGCACCCTCAACCTACTCATTGGTGGGGGAGCATGAGAAGAATAAATTTTCTTGATGCTGAGCAAATATTGTTCAGCAATAACTAAAACATCAGTGTGTTATCAGCAATGATTTTGACAGAAATCCAAAACATAACACCATATGACATTCTGTGAAGAAAATTAATTCTATCCCATTCAAAAATAGGACACTTCAGAAACAAACAAACAAACAAACAAAAAAACAACAGGAACAAACAGAAAATTAAGTTTTACATATAAACCTAAAAATATGCTGTGAGGTCTTTATTATTTTTGATTAACCTTTTTATTTTTTGTTTTGTTTTGTTTTGTTTTGTTTTCCCTCAACATATTTCTTTGTCTGAATATAACAAAAGATATCCTCTTAATGTAGAAACATTAAATATATATGAACTTTGCAGTACTACCATGGCTTTCACCTAAGACTTTGAAATGCAGTTGAATGATGTAAACCAACAGTCAGGTCATTAGCAAAAGAACCATGAGTGGTTAATCACACTTCTTTAGAGTTGTTATGTTGGAGATGTCTATAAAGAACAAAGCTTTCCAAAACCTTCTCCATAGCACTAAGACAATAGGCCTCCATGGTGAACCTGAGCTGTCAGCAAGAAACCAGGACCATTTCAAGTGTCTTACTTCCATTCTGCCTCTGCTTCTCAAAAGCGTACACTGTCAAGCAGGCCTGGATGCTACCAGTCTGAGTTCACAGGCAAAAGGCAGATTAAGAGTTTAGTCACAGGATGGGAAGAAAGTACTTTGCCATGCTGATCTGCCTGTTAGAACTGCTCAGAGACTGAAATTTCAGTAGTTGAGCTCTAGGAAAAGCTCATTTACACACTTCAGCCAGCCAATAATATTTCTAGAGTAATTCTTTATCCCCAGTTCTCTGAAGCCTTACCCTAAAGGAGGAAATTTCAGAACAAGACACCCCAATCACACAACCAAATATTTAAGAGACAAGTGCCACCACTTCACAGCACATGCACTCATCTCTCTCCATGCGATTGATCCTTACTTCACTGTTTAATCATTCGGGTACAATAGATGCAAAAGGGAAATTTTCAGCCCAGAATGCAGCTCAGATAATTTGGAAGGATGAAAATTTGGATAAGTTGAGGTCACTGTCCTTAACGAAGTAGGAAGCCAAAGAGGTACAAACAGCTCTTTAATTCCCTTATCAGCCAGGTTAGTCAAGGATACTAGGCCCAGACCTTTTGTAATGTTATTTGCCAGTGTTTTGGGACAAAGAGTAAAGGGGTTTTAGAAAGGCGTTTGCTTGTGTAGAGCCAATTTACTAAGATGAGTGGTTCTTTTGATATTTATTAGTACTTCTTTTATTTCCATATTGTGCTGTGTTGAAAGCCACCTAGGTAGATATTTCATAACAAATAGAATTTGGTGTTTTCCTTCCCAGGAATAGTTGTTTTTGAAAGTCATAATTCCTCTATTGACCTACAAGTCCTTTGACATATGAACAGAGATATCAAGCTGAAGCTTGTAGGAAATTTCAAATATCAGACATTTACTCTGATGGAAGACACCTCTGACTCAAAACAAGGCCAACGTTCAAGCTAGAGACAACTTCAGAGTAAGATAAAGTTGTTCAGGGTCATATCCAGTCAAGTTTTGTCTGTCTCTGAAGATGGAGGTTCTACGGCCTCTCTTGACAGCCACCTCCAGTGTAGAGGTAACTCGATTTAAACATTTCTAGTGATGAAAATGCCAACATAACCCTTGACGTGTCATTCCCACACATTGTTCATTACATTTCCTGTTAAACCTAAGTTTTATTTACAGTTCAAATTTTTCTAACTTCAACGTACAGACACTCATTCTTACTTTTATTTCCTCTGCTGAACTATTTTATTCAAATCCTGTTTCTTATATTCATAAGAAATATGTTTGTAAACTGTGACCATGTCACCCTTATTTATAAGCTGAATAGATCAAGTACCTTGAGTGTCTCATGATGTGGCATGTTTAACTCATTGGTCATTCCTAATGCTTTTGTCTCAAACTTTTTCTTTTTTTTTTTCCACATTGTTTAGAATTTTGGCCATGAAAACTGGATAAGCAACAATTGTACGTATTCCACACAAAGAAATAATATGAATATATGACTTTTCCAGCTTTTAAGCCAAATGCATCTTAACTCCAGTTTTAGTGTCCAGAGGCAATTCTCTTCTTGGACTAAATCTGCTAGATGAAAAATACAAACAAAAGGGCCAGTCAATTCCTTAGGCTCATTCTATGTACATTGTACATTTCAAGAACACATTTGACTTTTTATGCAGTAGGGGCTACTTGTCGTTGCATTTTGCAATCTAGCTTTCAATTTGATGGATCAAAAATTCATACAAGGTCATTCTAACAACAACAACAATAATAAATTCCATCTATGTATAAATCAGGAACCTCTGCGGTGAAATAGTGACATTCAATACACAGAGAAGCTGTTTCAAAAACATTCACTAAATTTCATAAGCTTGTGATTAGAGCTGAAGCATGACTTTGAGATTCCAGGGGAATCTGGCATAGAAAGACTGTCATAACAAAACTACAGTTCAGTCAATGGTTACACTTTTAACACTTATGCATACAGTGTTCTGAACACAGTTCATTGATGTTCACTGTCTTTTCCAGGAGCTGATTTATAGCCTCTAACTGAAATTCAGCACAACTGTCAATCCTGATGTTTATAACTAGTAGTGACAGCCACATACCAACACGGTTCTGCAGCCGTGTTGCACGGATGTGCTGATAGCATGGCTTAGTACTGGGCCTGACAATACAAAGATGCACCAGCAGTTTGCAATGCCAGGCAAGTAAATCCAGACCATGTCCAGGGGAAATGAGAGCTCTTGTGAGCCTAAACATCATCCAAAAACATATTCACACATCCATTTAAATGTAACCATCATTTGAAGAAAAACAAGCAAACAAACAAACAAACAAACGGACTAAAATCATTCCTGTACCAGGAAGACCAGATCCTGAAAGTGTCTCTGAGAAGTGGACATAAATTTTGAAAATTTTTTCCCAAGCCCCACTGGAGATATTTGAAAAGCTCAGTTTTCATTATTGCTGCCTGTGTTCACTTCTCATAAACTCCACCAGAAGTCTGGGGAGCTCAGCAGCACAGAAAATGGGGCCTCAACTAGGCTCTGAGAAAATGAACCAGTGGGGCCATGAGCTCCTTTTTAAACAAAGCTTAACAATGACCCACAGAAGGAATCCCATGTGTTTGAAATGTAGTCTCAGTAATTTCTCTGTCAATTAAAAGTAAAATGTATTGAAAGTAAAGTGATGTTATAAAAAAAAAGTATATTTTAGTAGAATGAGAGTGACACATAAACATGTCTAATTTAGTAAGCTTAAAACCCTGGTTCTTTGCTTTTACACTCTCCTCTGCCACACAAATATACACATATTTAATTGGGTTCCTGACAGCTCAATACAGCAGATAAATTCCTTCTTGCAAAACATTTCTTGCTGACTTGTTTTTTAATAGCAAAACAGTTGGAACTCTTATGCGTCACTACAGAAAGTTAAGGGGAATGTGACTATGTTGGACGCAATAAAAACTCAGTTTAGTTTGTACAGTTTTTTAAACAGATTGTTATTACTTTCAAAAGCTTCTGGCATTCTGCAGACTATAAGAAGGTCATAAAATCCCTTCCTTCCTTAAAACATCCAGCTTCAAATTTTCTTTATGAGAGGAGCAGAAATCTTCCACACCTCTACCTAATCTTCCCCAGAGAAGAAAGGTACTGTCATTTCAGACCTGTTAGTGGGTACTTTCAGAGTAGATGGGGAATGCTGGGAGACAGCCTGGTTACGTGTAGTATCTTTTCCCAGTCTAAAAACCTTGTAAACCTGAGAAGGTCCCATACTGGTCTGCAGTATGGAAGGGAACTATTGGATAATTGAATACCCTTCAAGATTTATGCATTTTTCATTCAATAAGAGTTTAGCATAGGGTTGCAGGCATCTGCAATAGCAGCTGTGTTAATAAATTGTTTTGAATCTCAACATGTGTATAGATTTATTTTTTACTAAACAGTTGAACAGATTTTCACTGACTAATCAATAATTTAGAGTACAGGAGAATCATCCTGTGCAGTGTAGTTCCACACCTAATGCCAAGGTTGAATTCAAATCAAATACTTTCAGGGAATCTATTGTTAAGGTCCACTTTGTATTTATTTATTTTTCTGTCATCAGAGTCTATTTTGGGTCAGTTAGATTGATTTGTAGATGCACTAAGGCAACAGGCTGACACTTTCTGAATAGAGCCTGATGCTAAGTTAGAAGCCTGTGTATAACAGGTCCTCTGATTTCTGAAGTTTCTGGATCTTGGTAACTCAGACATAGTTTAATTCACTCCAGTGGAGTTGCACTCTCTTATGCAAACAGTGAAGTTCATCCACCAGTTGTGAGATCAGCTGTAATGTATCAGCATCCTAAACCTAAAAGATTTGCTGGCCGAATGTTTATGTTGGGAAAAAATTAAATGTAAAAGATGCTTGTGATTAATTCTTAATTAATTTTATCAAATTTGGCAAATTCTCAATAAATTGTATGTAAAATAAATATTCAATCTCTGGTTTTGTATTTTATTTATTTATTTATTTATTTTTAAAGTGAAAGTTTTTGATCATGATGTATTAAATGTTAGGCTGAAATTCTGTGGCCTATCACCCTTTCAAAATAGGTGATCTTACTAGATTCCAGTCTTCAAATCTGTGAATCTGTGAATGCACTATGTAAGTTCATGTCAAATACATATAAAGCTATGATCATTTTTGATTTATCATTAGTTGTTGCAGTTTCGTTCTTTCTGGTTGTTTGAAAACTTGTTGAATCATATGAATCCCTGAGAAATTCACCTTCACACAGATTTGTTTTTTCATATAGATAAAAGGTTGAGAATGTGAGGCAAATACATTCCACAAGCTCAGAAACCACACACAGACAAAGACACAGACACATACACACACAAAAGAAAAAAAGGAAAACAAAGGAAAAAGAAAACTAGTTCCCCATGTCTGTCAGTGGCACAAACTATTTGGTGTGGTTGTAGGAAAACTGAACATTTCATCTGTTGCTTCATGTACCCACATATTTGCATGAAATCAATGAGACCTTAACATTTTTTTGCAATATTAGACTTTTTATCAGACTTGGTTGAAACTAGCTGGCAGGTTATCAGGCAAGAGGGAAGTCTGAGAAACCAGTAGAACAAAAATATATGTTTTTCTCTTAGAAAAGACATCCTGATCAGTGACAGCTGTCTGATATAATTTTACAGAACCATTCATAATTTTGCAAAGATTCACAATACTTCAGTGGTGAGGATTAATGATATTACCACTATCATGGTAAGCAATGCTGTTTGTCCACCACTTCCCCCTGTCTGCAAAGGGTATTCAGTCTTGATTGTGTTACACACAGATTTATGAAAAAAGCTTATAAAATCTAACACAGCATGATAAATTTGCTATGGAATTTTCAAAACCAATATATAATATTATATTGCAGGGATACAATTTTCTATAAAACTCTGTATAATGGTTTAACAATTCCATAGAAAGATTTCATTCTTTACTGCATTATGTTGCACCTCAGAATATCTTTTATGTAACTCTACTCTTGTCCTTTTAAATCCTGTTGTGCCAGAACAAAATAAAAGAAGATTACATTTATATGTCATCTTCCATCTGGATAAGTCAAAAATCATGTTAAAAACTACCTACCACCATGAATGTAACCATGTCTGGTTTGAAGGGTGTGCAGGTTCACCTTACATGAAAGTACACTGATAAATACTCTGCACTTCTCAATGCATACAGGCAACTTTATATAAAGAGGATTATATTAGCACTGCATTCGGTAAGAGATGTCCTTCAGGATTCATAGAAACCAAAATAAGCAAGAACCAGTTAGAAAAAGACCTTTCAGGAATTCTTTGGATGTTACAGATTCTGCCCTGGGGCAGGATATGTACTGGATGACCTGGTGTAATTTCTAGTTGTTGCAGTTCTATACAGACTCATAGAATCATAGAATAGTTTGAGTTGGAAGAGACCTTAAAGACCATCTAGTTCCAACCCCCCTGCCACAGGGAGGGACTCCTTCCTTTAGAACCAGCATCTCCGTTTGCAGAGTATTACAACCAGCATTGATAAAGGAAAGATGTTATTTACTGTACCTCTACCATCCATGTTACCATTCAGGTCTTGAACAGGCTGGAAATGGTGTTCCACAAGTGCCTGGCATGGCTCTGATGATCCTTTTATAAGAAGAATTCAGGCTATGCCCATGTCAGCTTTTTACATGAAATAAGGAGTTCACTTTTGAATTGAATCTTTTTATCATACCTACTTACCAGGCTTAAGTTAGTGTCACTGAGCAGTCATCAGAGCACAATGATGAAACTCCTTTAGGATAAAAATGAAACAGAATATGCAAGATTAACCTGTACCGACATTAAATAACAGCAGTTCAATCCACAGGATATAATCAGTCTTGGTCTGATGTAACTGCCCATAATGCATATGGTGTGGCAGTAGGGTCCCCCACAAAAACAGTATTTCCTTGCAGATACACTCCTATTGCACCATGCTACTTGCTAATGCAGATTTAGCTTCCAAGAAGTTTCTGTACTGTAATGGCCTTTTGATGCCAGGAGGGCACTGTTGAAATGCAATGGATCCTAAGACAGGATAATAGGCCTGTTCTTCTAGACTGGAAATGAGTGCAATTCAGTGATCAGGGGCCTCAGAGGAAACAGAATGTGACTACATAAATTGTATTTATTCCTTCAGCCTTGGCAGAAGCTGATCTAAAAGATATTTGTATTTCATCCTTCTAATAAGTATTCCAGAAAACACATCTCAGTATTAATTATGTAACCTACTATTCAGAGCTCAAATGAATTGCACTCCTTTTAGAAGAAGCATATTTTAATTACAAAAATTTGGAATTAATGCAATATATTTTTGCGAAGCATTTTTATTAGGCATGCTGCATAGCTTTTAAAACAATACAAAACAGCTATTGCTCTGCTGTGGAGTTTTTTTCTAAATATCCAGAACCAAAATGAATCACTGTCTTACATGATAATTGATTACAGATATGCAATTATAATTTTTTCCTTTTAAAAAAAAATATAATTAATATTTTGTCTAGCATTTGACTAGCAAAAAAAAAATACAATAAACTACTGGTCACTGGTATTGAATAAGCGATAGTGATTATCCATTTTGTGACTACTGTGCCAATATATCCTCAGTGGTTATCTGTGTTTGTATCTTGGTCACACATTATTAAACCATGGTAAATCATTGCCTTCTGTGAATTTACACAGAGCTTCAGTTCTTAAACTATTTTTTATTTTGTATTTATTCTTCTATTTTTTATTTTATTTTATTTTATTTTTTTGGGGGGTGGGGGGTAAGGCAGACTCTGTCTTTGGAGAAGCTGATTTCAGTAGAGAAGAGGGAGCTTTATAAGGCCAATTCTGGCTTCTTGCTTCTTTTCTTGTGTTTTACTGAAGGCATGACATGTTGGAGAGTTTCATCTGATGAAACTTACTACACTTTCAATACTTATATTGCATCAGCAGGCCAGGACTTCCTTGTGTCATGAGATGTACAAGCACAGTAAAAAGCTGTTACAATATCAGTACAGATTAAGCTGGCTGTTCAAAACTTCGTTGTCCTTAATAGTTTGCCAAAGCTGGACTTGAAAAAAAAAAAAAAAAAAAAGTCTTGGTTTTATCACTTCTGTTCCATTCAAGCATTCACATATTACGTATAAGATGGATTTAAACTGATACTTCCAGAGGGATTCAAGCTAGCAACTAACATTTCATTTCACAGTGGACAGAAAAAGAGGAAAAAAATGTTTAAATTTGTTGTATTGGGACCTGCATTTGAAGTTTGAGCTCTTGAAGTCTCACAGCTAGAACCAACCACTTTTTAAAATATTAGCTACCTGCATTTTTTTAAGTCTTGTGAGAATAAATATGGGATTCCCCTGCTTATGTTACTCATCTAGAAAGCAGTTGCATAGCCTAAAGCAGATAACTTACTTCTTCCTATAGGCAGTAAAACAAAGAAAAATATTTCCAGAAGGGAGTTCATCTCATCCTAAGCTGGATGCCTAAAGTAACTTTAATGAATCACCATCTGAAAGTGGCTACTTCTCTTTTCAACAACAACAATTTATGGACAATTAGAAAACAAACTATTTGAGGTCTAACATTAGGGGAGAACAATCCTGTATTTTACAAGTGCATTTGAATAATCTAAACGAAATGTTGTTTCTTCAGAGTCTAATTCTAAGTCTGAAGTTATTAAAGATGAAAATCAAGGTTATATTAAAATTGTTTCTCTAGTTCTTATTTGTTAATATTTAAACTGCAGAAGGAGACCAGAGAGACACACATAACCAGAAGGCCTCAACAGATGAAGCCTAGTGTGAAGGCTCCTACTAATAGACTTTTTTTTTTTATTGCAGTAAAAGAAGAACTCCTCCATGTCAGGATTCTTGGCCAGAATAAGTGATAAGTAATGTGGATATGCAAAGTGAAAAAAAAAAAAAATGGATCCTGTCCCAGGGAATTAAAAAATTATCAACAGACATCCATTTAGACATTAAATTGAAAGCTGAAGTTGACTTTGATTGACACCACAGAAGTACTGCATGCATATGATGGATGGATAACACCTTTGTAAGGATCAGGTAGCTGTAATACAACCAGATGTAGCAGATAGACAGATACAGCTATTGTGAAGGACCAAAAGGTACAGACAGAACTAATTAAAGTAGATGGGCAGCCAGATAGTTAAAACAAAAATAGGGTTGTGACAAACAGACAGGTATCTAGAAGGGACTCAAGTATAATTCTTCATATCACCAATTTGTTAGCAAAGCGGTATCCCGTCTTTAAGGAAGGGACTGCTATTTCCCTTTTGTTCTGTATGGTTTATCTAGATCACCTGTTTACAGGAATCCTGAATCATACATTCAGTCTCAGCTGTTATAAAATTTCATTGGCTTCACAGTTACTCCAAGGATTTATTTTATTTTATTTTATTTTATTTTATTTTATTTTATTTTATTTTATTTTATTTTATTTTATTTTATTTTATTTTATTTTATTTTATTTTATTTTATTTTATTTTATTTTATTTTATTTTATTTTATTTTATTTTATATTTTATTTTATTTTATTTTATTTTATTTTATTTTATTTTATTTTATTTTATTTTATTTTATTTTATTATTTTATTTTATTTATCTTTTCAAGGGAAGATTTTAGCCCACCAGTGTAGTGTTCAAAATAAGAAGTTTCTGGCTTGCTTGAGAATGACACCAGATGAGCCACTGTGATGAAGATGGGGAAGCATGAAAGAGAAGCACACCGTGAGCCCCTGTTAGAAGTTGTTCAATTAACTATTCATTTCACAGTAATATTTTTTTCTCTAAATAAATCTGTGGTATCTTTATATATTTAAGCTCAATAGTTTTCTGCATTAGCTTGATATGCATATCAAAATGTGCACTATTTCTTAAATTAGTAGATAGGGCAGGTTTGCCATTAACATTTATGCATTTAAGTTTCATAGTCATGTGTTTAGAATACATTTCTCCTTCAAAGATTTGTACAGCTTTCAGCTTGTAATTTATTGCTGGGTGTATTAGGTACACTGAGTCCTTCTGATTCACAGCTTTCTAATCGGCTATTTAGAGTTTACACCAAGCAGAAAATCAATGTATTCAATATGTAGTAGCTCTCTCGTTAACTCTAGTCATTTGCTTAAAGGGTAATGTTGAGCTGATAATTGAAATATGGTCTAAACCATGCATTTTAATTTAAAATAAAAAATGCTTGAAATATTTTTTTTTTTTTTTTTCCTCTTCTTCATCTCCTCTAAAGGGCGTATTTATTTCAGTCCATGGTTTGGGATCCTAATTCCATGGCTGAATAGGATTTCATAATAATATCTTTTATTTCATATAGCAGACTACAGAAATGTTGAAATACTTTATAAACTTTTAGTTGAAAACCTGCCACTTCTGGGTTGTGAAATATAGCATTTATCAACATCTAGAAACATCTTACATATCGCAGCACAAGATATAAAAAATATTTGAATGGAACTGTACAAGGGGAATTTATAGGAGGCTGATTATAAAGGAATTTGGCTAAGATGGCAATGTTTTACGTGGGTTTTGTTGTTGTTATTGTTGGATTTTTTGTTTTGTTTTGTTTTGTTCTGTTTTGTTTTGTTTGGGAAAAAAAAAAAAAGCAAAAAAAAAAAAAAAGCCATAGAATCCTTAGAAACAGACAGATTAAAAAAGAAGGATATTCTGAATGTGAAAAATAGATACTAAAGAATCAAGTTGTTCAGATTAATTTAAATTAGCTTGGTTTATCATCATTTAAATATTTTGCATCAATATATTGAGTTCTTGAGTAAGGAATATAGTAAAAATGTAGGATTGGGCTTCTATGTGATACAAACTGGCAAAGTCTGTTTGAAATTAAAGGAGCAATAATGATTTGCAACAGATGAGATGATAAACTTCTTTTGTTCTGACTTGTTGCCTAAAGTTACGCTTTTAAACACTTCATTTTATGTGTTCAAAACAGGGAGTCCAACTAAAAGTTGAAAATCTAGCTACAGACAGCCAGATTTGAACACAGGGTTTATATCTGGGTAAAAATGAAAGGAAGCAAATGTGTAGTTACAAGTGTAGCTATAGATATGTATTCCACTTTATTTTTATCTTTGTTATCTACCAACAATTCACTTTTATCTCTGAGGGTACATGTAAGATTACAGCTTAATTGTACAATAGCTGCTACATTAACTATACCAGTCAAATCACTGTCAGTTCTATTGTAATTCATTATTACACAACTGCTTCAGGGAAGCTGGAGTATAGCTCAGGAGAAAAAAAAAAAAACAAAAACAAAAAAAACCCACACCTTTTTAATTTCATTTATTAATTTATTATGCTTTTCATTTGATGTCTTTTTTTGGGGGGTAAAATGAATATTTTCAAGTTGATCAAGTTTCAAAAGGTTTACAGCATATTTTTTTTTTCTTGTTCCATTAATTTTTATTTCTGATAAGAATAGTTATAAGCATTCTTATGAATTAAAATAATCTGAAAAAAAATATATTTTTTTTCTTGGAATTTTTGTTTGCTTGTTTGTTTGTTTTCAAGAGCATCTTCCTCTCTCCTCCCAGTATGTTGCAACTACAAGATAAATGTGGTAGCATTTCCCAATTAGCTATTGCCTTAAATATTATACTGTGCATGAGGTTTACTTACAATCAACTGTACACTTTTACAATTGTTACATTCTGTAACTCCATACTATTTTTACATGTATTTGGTCAGTCTGGTGTCCTTTTGTTTCCCTTCTCTTTAACATCTTCTTTTCTGGGAAATGGCATACATCTTGCAGTGATATTGACAGGGAAATGCCTTCTGCTGCCTTCTCTTCCATTTTCAGTGCCTCCTAGACTTGTGGTTTTTTACCCTCTCTTCTTGCAAAGAGCACCCTGAGCTCCAGAAACTGAGCTTTCCCCCTTGCCGCTAAGGTCCTGACACTCAATCTGCATAGCTCTTATCTGTCCTCCACAGAAGGAGGGAGGGAGAGATGTGAGAGACTATTTGTTGCAGTTCAAAGTCAGCTTTCTTTCTATGTTTTGTTTCTCTTTTCTCCCCCCTCTTCCCTATTTTAATCCTCCCTTCCCCCTGCCCCAAGATAAATAGAGGTAGAAAGGACAAGTGGTTTTGATTAGCATTTAAAATGTTGTCAATTTTTAATGAAAGTGTAACCTCCAACTATCAACTTTGCACAAACTGGAGACAAGGTTGCAAAATGAATGCTAATATCTTTGGCACGCTTTGCCTAGATTGCCCTTCGGTGAACTTCCCTTGTTGTTAATTTGTTGTGTCAGCCCGTATTAGTAGTTTTCTGAAGTCTGAACTGGCGAGAGTATCAGCCTTAAGGAGCCAAAGTACATAAGAGTTTGCTGTTAGTGATATTATTATTTATTTGCACACAATGCTTTGAGGTCTGGGTCCTTCAGCACTGTACATTCAGCAGACCTGAAGCTTAGCAGATGGTGTTTCCCCAAAGGGACTTATCACTTAAGTGTAAAATGAGAGACAAGAAGTGAGGATGGCAAAGAGAGAAGGTAGAGAAGTAGCAGGCGAGATAATTCTACGTGACATGAGTTGCTTACATAAAGAAGAGGCTATGCTTTTTACAAGCACATGCAGTTGGCTTCATAAGCACTTTAGATATATTTCTACAAGTCACTGCTGTGTACAGTGAATGAAGAATTTGAAAGAAGTGGTGACATGGCTTTGTAGGTATTCATGAAGATGTTCCTTATGCACAGAGGGAGGAAATTGTAAATATGGTATGGGAAAATTCGAGCAGTAGAGCAGCAAAGGTTGGCAGTGTTGGCACTGCTCTGAATATTCCATTATACTTGGAATATTCATTTTGTTATTAAGCTCCATGTGAAAAATCACAGGGTAAATTGCCTTTTTCTGACTGAATCACCTTTATACTTGCCAGGAGACTTTCTAACATATGAAATAGTCATGCAGCTTCACAGAAACTTCTATTTAAAATGAATCAAACATAAACATTGAGCAAAGTAACACAAAAGACAATGTTCCTTTGCTCATGACATATCAGTCAGCTATGCAGGTCATTTCATAGATTTGGATCTTAGCAAGGGTAGGCAGCAAGACCAAATTAGTGTTTTGTTCCACTAAAAACAAACAAACTAACTAACAAACAAGCTGTAAATAGGAGTTTTAAGCTGTTTTGAAGCTTATTCTGAATACTAAAATCAACAAGTTAAATGCTACCTGACTATACAATTCATTACAGGGATGTTTTTATCATCTGTGTGATATACCTGTATGTATGTGTAGATAAATGTACGTTTTTACACCGTATGATATGCAATTATGCAGTGCAATTGTTTCTTTAAATAAGTTGCCCTGGTATGATAAAAATGCAGTCAGTAGTGGCACGCAGTGCAGTGATTGTTTAGCAGTGCAGATCACTGCTGTTAAGAGAAGAAGCAGAGAATAATTCTATATCTAACTGAAACGTGAAAGGCTCAATCTTGTGATCACAGACGTCCATGCAGACACTATATAGGTCTCTGCATTTCCTTGCCAAAAATGGTGTACCTGCATGAGTGGGAAGCTCAGATCTCTGTAATACATGTCAGACATCAAATGAAGTTAAGAAAAGGGACCCAGCTGAATATGTAGGTTGCAATATTCTCTATGCAACGTTTCAAGGACAGAGGTACTGATACTACACAATGTGCAGTTTGTGCAATATAAGAACATACACCCTGGAATGGATGCCTGTGCATCTGTCTAGATGAGGTATGAATACATGCCAGACTTTTACACACAAGAAGAAAAAAAGGAAAAAATTAAAAATAAAGGTCATGAAATTTGATCATCTCCATATTTAAGGTTACTCCAAGCACTCTGCAAATAACAAGGTGCTTTAATACCCTACTTGCACTTTAGTCTCATTTAATGTAAAACCTATGAAAGATTATTCCTGAAGTCATTATCTTTAACTGTTGAGAGCATAGATCATGCCTAAGTGACTGAAGTGCCATGGGAACTCTCAATGGGATATTGCTGAAGATCTGATATATGTCTTTTGGTCTCCATTGGAGTCAAATGACACTCAGAAGAAGAACAATGATGACTTTGAAGAATGAAGTGTGTTCTACAGGCTGCCAGGATCATGAGCCCTCAGCAAGCTCATGATGAGTGAACAATAGCATGTAAAACACTACTGATTTCCAAATGGCTTTAATGAAACATTATGGATGACTTGTTCTACTTATTAATCCTGTTTGCTTTGTAGATTGACTTCAGGGGTGGGAGTGAACTCCTTCCTAGTGTTTTGTTTTGGAAGCAGAGACTAGAATGACTGTAAGCAGTTATTCTACCTTTTACTGACTCCTGTTCAAGTGGAAACACCCTGAGATAGATGACAATTAAGAAAAAGTCCAGCCAAATTTATCTGAAGATTCTGTAATCAGTTGAGTAGAAATATACAAACAATAAAACAGATGAGTCAGATTTTAATGTAAGGAGTTAGAAAATCAGTTTGAGAAAGGGAAAAAGATTTTTTTGGAAAGTCAGTGACAAAAAAGAGAGAGTGACCATGTAATTGGAACTCTTAATATACAGAGCAACCATGGCATAACAGAGAAAACACTGGCCACCCGGACCTGGGAAAAGGAAGAGGTTTGATATCTTTTTTTTTTTTTTTTCTTCCCCACCACAGCAACTTAGATGTTGCCTAACAAATATAGTTTTCTTGACGTTCTGTGAAAGAATTGCAACAAAATGAAAACAAATTAGCAACTCTTTATTATTCATTAATCCTTATGATGAATATTATTCACAAGTCTGTTAGTGAAGAAATTATTTTTGATCCTTGATTCCATTTGTTATGACTGTAAAGGTACGGAAGACCCAAAGTTCTGGATTCTCTGTTTTGCTCTTCTTAAACTGGCTATGCAACCTAAAGTGATTCACAGATGCCCTGCTTATGTGCCCTGCCCTGCCCTGCCCATTTGATTATCCCCCAAATACTTACAATCACACTTAGTTTCTTCAAGGAATCTTGTGAATTTTTGAAGCCTGGAAAGGGCTTTGAAATCTCAGAAAGTAATATGATGTCTCAATCCAACATCTCATCATTCAATTACAATTATTTTGTGCCTCTGCCAGCATTTTTTTGACTTTAGTGTTTTTTTGAAAAAAAAAAAAAATGATGGTCATTTATATCCTACCCCCCCCCCCCCCCCGACTCTTGGTTAAAGATTATCAAATTATTTGATGAACATAATATTCTCTGAAGATATAGGCCTTTTTTCTTGACGTGAATTATGCATGAAATGATCCTCTCTGTTGCAGACTTCCGTATCTAACTACTTGACGAATGATCATCATCAGATGAGCAAACTTTGGCTCTTTGGAAGAGGAAAACAATGGTTGCCTGCCTTGTCCTTTTGCTTTTTCACTGCCTGCTGTTAAGACAGAATATTTGACAGAATAGTCAAAATCACTGAATATTCCCCATATAATAATGTCTGTAACTGTGAGTTGAAGGAATTATTTATTCCCCTTCCTCTTCCCCTTCCCCTTCCCCTTCCCCTTCCCCTTCCCCTTCCCCTTCCCCTTCCCCTTCCCCTTCCCCTTCCCCTTCCCCTTCCCCTTCCCCTTCCCCTTCCCCTTCCCCTTCCCCTTCCCCTTCCCCTTCCCCTTCCCCTTCCCCTTCCTCTTCCTCTTCCTCTTCCTCTTCCTCTTCCATTATTTTAAGAAAGATAATGAAATTGAACTGTAGTTGGCCTCAAACTGATCACCTTGTTTCTGGTTTACTGGAGAGTCAGGAATAATTTCTGCAACAATAGCTGAAGAAATTTCTCATATATATATAATCATAGAATATGAGGAAGGAGGTTAGATTTCATAATTATAATGTTTATTTCTAGCCCTAAAAGCCCATGAATCATTAAAATACAGGAATTCAAATTAAAAACAACCATTCCTCATTTTTTTTGAAAATTTTGAAAATTTTGAATTTTGATTTTTTTTGAAAATTTTGAAAATTTGGAAAAAGCTGTAATGATAGAAACAGTTACAAAGAGTATATAACAGAGAAGCATAAATCTGTCTGCATTTGGATATTAACAGGCCATGAGTTTGAGATTGAAAAACATAAACCAAAACAGAATTCATAGGACTTGTTTGTTCATTATTTCTATTTAGTTTTCAGAAAGTCTTGAAGGTCTCAGACCTTCTAATCCATCTCTCATCTTCATTAATGGATCATTTTTTATCTATTTAACTACACCCCATACCTTTTCTACTTATCTAAATAGAGTTTGGAATTCTCTAGGTATATACATAGAAAAATCTAAATGCATTAATAATGGGAAAATAAATCTTGCTACTTCAACTAGTTTTTGTTTGTTAGAGATTGTGGTGGACAGATGAGATCTTGAGACATGAAGATCAAATCCTCTTCTCAGCTTCTCTGGAGTTATAAATTTGCTAGCTGAGACAGGATTAGGAACACAGAATCCTGGGGCATATTCCCCACTTAGTTATTTTTTTAAGGACATGAAACTGTTGGAGAGCGTACAGAGGAGGGCTACGAAGATGGTGAAAGGCCTGGAGGGGAAGACGTACGAGGAAAGGCTGAGGTCACTGGGCCTGTTCAGCCTGAAGAAGAGGAGGCTGAGGGGAGACTTCATCACAGTCTACAACTTCCTCGTAAGGGGGTGTCGAGAGGCAGAAGACCTTTTCTCCATTAACACCAGTGACAGGACCCGCGGGAACAGGGTTAAGCTGAGGCAGGGGAAATTTAGGCTCGACATCAGGAGGGGGTTCTTCACAGAGAGGGTGGTTGCAAACTGGAACAGGCTCCCCAGGGAAGTGGTCACTGCACCGAGCCTGTCTGAATTTAAGAAGAGATTGGACTGTGCACTTAGTCACATGGTCTGAACTTTGGGTAGACCTGTGCGGTGTCAAGAGTTGGACTTGATGATCCTTAAGGGTCCCTTCCAACTCAGGATATTCTATGATTCTATGATTCTATGATTTTCTTGCCGTGCACAGTCCAACAAATCACTTAATCTCTTTATACTTTGTTTTAGCCATGTGTAATTATTATAATTAAGTAGGTATTAAAATTGTCCAGAGTTGATGATCCTGATAAGAGCCCTCTTGTTTTAGATACTGTACAAAGATTTGGTAGGTGACACTTGAGGAATTTACTGGTGAAGAAACATACTAAAACCTAAATGCCTAGGGGAGGGATGTTATAACTCTTTTAAGCTGTTCTCAGATCTCTAAATACATCAGGTTGTATATAGATAATAAACATTAATATGCACATCAGAATGTATATGCATCATCATAAATTCAGCATACCATGTTATTCGTATGCACACACTACATGTACATATGCACATGCACTTCATCCTCCCCATGTTTTGTGAACATATTTCTCCAATTGCATATAAATTTTATCCTTGTTCTGTAATGATATGGCAGTAAATGAATTACCATAAATAAACCAGACACAGGGATCAGTGCATAAAGTTGTCCCACCTTCATATGAGATCTGACCTTGGAACAAAGAATACTTTACATCTGTGATGATTCTATCTGCCGTTGATGAATCACAACTCCTGCTTATGTTTAATCACTGCTGACAGTAACAGCTGACAGCTAGTTAGGAAGAAAAAAGTCCTCGACAACTAATTTCTTTTCTCCAGAAGAAAACAAAACTCTTTTTATATGACTGGTTTTGCATATGGACAGATTGATCAGAAGGATGTTCTGCAGATTTTTATAAACTAAATAAATATAATTTAAATATAGCTGCGTTTATTTGTTCATTTTCACATCATTATGATTTCAGTTGTGGCTTTGGAGATTTTTTGCTTAGCTATTTTATCAATTTTGCTCAAGCCAATGAGTAGATTTTATATATAAAATTCAATGATAAAAATACTATTCTTCTTTTGTTCGGATAGAATAGGGAATTTGTAGTGATACTTTTATTTCAAGCTCAGTTCAGTATATTGTTGATGGCCAGTCATTTTTCAGAGTTGATGAAAGGAAGATGTTAATATCAAAGGCTATCTTTTTTTATTATCATTATTATTTTTAATTAATTTATTTATTTTTGTCATTCTGTCCTTTTTCATCAATGCACTCCTACTATTGGCCCACGAAAATTAGTGGGACAAGAGGACAGTAGGCTTTATTTTATGTGAGCAGCAACTATGGTAACCGGCTGTGTATTATGAGATTACATCTTTTGGTTGGGGAATTAAATTTGTTGTGCTCAGACTTTGGGTGTGCACTGTTTATGGTATGAGTGTAATTGGTAACTTTCATTTACAGGATCCTACATGATTTTTCATCACAAAAGCATTTATGGTCAAAAATTTCGTATGTGAAAAAAAAAAAAGAGAGAGAGAGAGAGAGAGGGAGAGAGAGAGAGAGAGATTATGAATTTATTACTTAATACTTATTTATTATATTTATTTAGCTGTGAGATGACTTAGAGTAAGAGATGGCCAGAAGATTCAGCCTTATTTGTTGTGCCCTTCAGAATATGGGTTTGAACAACACAGTCAGTAAGTGATCAAACTGCTTAATGCTCCCGAGAATCATGGAATGGCTCTTTACCTAAAATTTATTCTCATTTGGAGAATAGATTGCAACTCTCCAAAAATCACATCCCCATTTCAATAAAGAAAAGTCAAAGAGAAAACAACAAACTCTTCTGTCTGTTCCTTAAGCTATCTGACATGTCCCTGAATACAAGTCTTGCTAATGTGGGTGTCATGCTACCACAATATATCTGTAGGGCCTTTGGAGTACAATTGCCATACATCCAGCTAGATCATTCTGGAAAGAAAGTACTTGTGTTTTTCTACATGGGTGGCTTTGCATGCATAAATAAGTTTGCTTCTCTCAGAGGAAACAACAAAAACCTGCACATACACACACCAGTTCATCAATGGGAGTGTGTTTTAAAACAAATGACAGTTGTGAGTACTGAAATTCAAAGGCAAGTGTTTTAGTTCTGGGACACTTTAGAAGACACAGGGAAGCAGTACTACTGGTTTCATTGCTGTGTTCTTGTTCTATAAAACTGATTAGAAAATAATAATAATAATAACAACAACAACAATAACAATAATAATAAAAAATACCTATGGATAAGGACTATAAACGAGTTCCTAGTAATGATTTAATAATTACATTATTAACTTTAAGAGGAGAAACAGGAAGTTATTTAAGCATGTCTCATTAAGTGACCCATGAAAAAGATCCTAACAGCAGATATTCCTTTAATAAAGACTATCAACTTCATCAAAATTCTTATAACTGGAAGTTGAATGTAAACAAGCTTAGTCTTAAACTAAAACAAAATAGTTTTTCATTCATTTAAACCATGGAAATAATTAGCCTTAGGTCAATTTATCCAGAATCCCATTTTCTCCAAAATGTAAAGACTTCAAAATTTTAGCAAAATTTAAGCTTTCTTGAAATGGTTTTGAAGTAGGAAGTGATGAAGCGTATGAAATTCATTGATCTCCCTTCTGAAAATCAGGACAGTTACTTAAAATTACTTCAAGTCTGCTAACTTGGGGATTATTGTTTTTATTATAAATAAGAATTTTTAAAACTATTTTATCTTTACTTATTTATTTATTTATTTATTTATTAGTCTTTTGCATTTCTGATAAAATATAAATGAATAAAACCATACAGAACTGGAATCAGTCTTGTCCTGTTTATCTCCTTTTTTTTTTTTTTTTTTTTTTCCTGAATCTGGTGATCTTTCTTATTCAAAGATGTCAGGCGGGCACACTAACAAGCATAACTGACAAAAGGCACTGAATTAATTCTTGTTGATGATATGTCTGTGAAGCAAGGTGCAGAGTGCAGCCGCCTCCTCCAGCTGCTCAGGCCCAGCCCAGCTCCTGCCCAGCCTCTGGCACCACAGATATGACTCCAGCAGCTGGCACTAAATTCACTTGCACACACACAGGTCCACCGGGAGCTGACACCTAGTTCTTCAGCACACGTACACACGGGAGAGTGTGAGTATGCAGAAAGAGAGTTGAGAAAAGATTTAATGAGAAAATAATATATATGAAGTCAGTTCATACTGCTGTGACCACGTGCAGGGCTTGACTAGACAAGTGTACTGACCACTCCATTTTATACATGACCTCCCCTTTTCTACCCTTTCTACTGACTCCCCTTTGATCCTCCTGCTGCCAGTCCCCTGCGCACCCCCATGGCTGCATTTCCTGCACCCTCCCAGTCTGGGCCCCCTGATCTTACCAGCTGCAAAGTCCAGGCTGATCTTCCTGGAAGTAGGCCTCTAGTTTGGTAGCCTGTCAACTAGTGTGACTTAAAGGCTTGTTTCTTGTTATTGTCACCATTTTGTTTTGTCAGATCTGTGTCTCAGCATTTTGCTTCCTTTTTTTTTTTTTTTTTTTCTGATTGTCCTGATCCAGAAATCCTCAATCAGACAACCTTGCTTGAACCTTGCATCTGGAGTACTGTGTCCTGTTCTGAGCCACTCAGTAATAGAGAGACATAGACATCCTGGAAAGAGTCCAGTGGAGAGCCATCAAGATGATCAAAGGACTGGAGCACCTTTCTGTGAGGAGATACTAAGAGAGCTGGGACTGTTCAGCCTGGAGAAGAGGAGTCTTCAGGGGGATCTTATCAACGTTTATACGTAACTGAAGGGAAGGTGCAAAAAGGATGGAGCCAGGCTCCTTCCAGTGGTCCCCAGTGACAGGACAAGAGGCAGTGAGCACAAACTGGAACACAGGTGGTTCTGTCTGAACATCAGGAAGCACTTCTTTACTGAGCAGGTGACAGATCACTGGAACAGGTTACCCAGACAAGTTTAGCACTCTCCTCCTTGGGCGGGCCTTCAAAAGCCACCTGGACATGGTCCTGAGCAACCTGCTCCAGGTGTCCCTTCTTAAGCAGGTGTGTTGGACCAGATTACCTCCAGAAGTACCTTCTAAGCTTAAGCATTCTGTGATTCTGTGAATCAAGATTTCCACATTTTGCCTCTCTCCTTATTAATTTGTACACCTGTTTAGTTCTGACCACTGCCTCTCTTATTATTCCATGTTGCATTAGAAAAGGTCCTTGACCAGATACCCTTGAAGGAGCAGACCCTCTCCTTCTACGTACTCTTACAAAGTGTTTCTCACCAGGAAATATAAAAAGGCATCCCATGTTGGATGGGCAGTGTGTAATGCAAATACTATGGATGCATGTGTGTGTGTGCTATATACATATATAGAGAAAGGGAGACACCTGATATTAACAGTTTATATGTTCTCTTCTGATAGTAATAATCAAACAAGAAGGTTCTTCCTTGATGTTAAGCATGGACTAAACGTTTGCAGCTCTTTCTAGGAAGTCTAGATAAGTATGACCACTGTATAAAGCAGATGGGCTAATTGTGCAGCCATTCAGCTATAACAAGAATTTTACAGATAAGTGAATAAACTTTGTTCATTAGATTTCCTAAGTGAAATGTAATGTCTGTATGGGTGCTAACACAAAAGTCAAAATTGGATTAATTTTCCAATTTGTCATTAATAATTACCTTCATCTTCCACTCTCTTTGGAGCCTGGTTACTAAATACTTTTACCCTGGGCAACCTTTGCACATCTGAAAACTGACAAATGTAATAGGTCCATTACTGTCCTCTAGTGAAGGTAAAGAATACCCTACACTGAAAGTAACAGTGCTGAAGAGGTGCTGAAGAGGTGCTGATTTCCACTCTCTGGTGACCAGTGGTAGCGTCGAAGGGAAAAGCATGAAGCTGTATCAGGGGAAGGTTGGATTGGATATTAGGAGAAAGTTCTTCCCGGAAGGGTGATTGGGCACTATAAGAGGTTCCCCAGGGAAGTGGTCATGGCACCAAGCCTGATGGAGTTCAAGAACACATTGTTGACAAGATGACAACATTCTCAGATATACGGTTTGATTTTTAGTGGTCCGGCGAGGAACCATGGGCTGGACCTGATGCTCCTTTTGGGTTCTTTACAATTCAGGATATTTTATTATAATTAAAGTGGAAAGAAGAATGGACTGGAAGAAAGAGATGAATGAAAGAAGAAAGGAAGAAAGAAAAGAAAGAAAGAGAAAAGAAAGAGCGGAAGAGCGGAAGGAAGAGCGGAAGGAAGGAAGGAAGGAAGGAAGGAAGGAAGGAAGGAAGGAAGGAAGGAAGGAAGCGAAGGAGGGAGGGAGGGAGGGAGGGAGGGAGGGAGGGAGGGAGGGAGGGAGGGAGGGAGGGAGGGAGGGAGGGAGGAAAGAAGGCTGACATCATAAGAGCTTCTAAAAAAGCTAAATTTCAGTGTTAGTGCATTATTTCTTGTAATTTTACCCAAAATGTTATCCTGAAAAAATTATTCTTATTAATGTTCTCTCCACTTCTGCAGCGGGCATAAAAATAACTGATGAGTGTGAGAATATAAACCGTATGGTTAGTGAGGCAGAGGTGATAATTAGAACATGCTGTACTACGCAGTAAACAAAGCTATTATGAACGATAGAGTTCTTTATAGAGTATTTAAAAGGGGGATGGAAATAATATACTTTCCCTTGACTGGCTTAAAAGCTCTGTCTATAACTACCACGAAAAAAAAAAAAAAGGAGATTTAAAGTTAATCATTCAAAAAGGTTGGTTTCCAGTTAAAAACAACTGCAAATATCAATACTTATTTAATTTTATACTAATTTATATATAGCATATTATTTATTTCTCATTTAATCATAAGTTTGGGGAGGATAAATCATGTCACAACTAGAAATAAAATGTTGTAGAATAAAAACACTATAGATTTATTTTCCTAGCAGAATTATCTGTCTGTCACTGTACGTGTGCTCTGTTTTCTGTCAGACCCTCATATTTTCTGAAGACAAGTGTAGTTTATTGCAAATACTGCTCAAAAAAGGGGTAAATCCAACATAGAATTTCATGTTGTAAGGTTTTTAGGACAAAAAATGACTTCTTATACTGGGATCACTAGATGGATATCTGTTGTTGAGGTTACTGTCATCAAAGATGATCTCAAGGATAACCTCACCTTCACATACTTTAGATGCCTCATAGGAGTAAGCAACTGTAAAAAATATCTCATATGAAATCAGAGAGCCCATTCTGGGATACAACACCAAATTCTATTCCAAGACAAGTAGCCCTGGGGCTCTATATCATCTTGAAATACACCTTACACTGAATCTTGAGAGAAAAAAAAAAAGACAGAAAGTAGTGCCCTAAATGACAAAGATATTTTTTGCCTCTCTAAGGCCTGCCTGACCCATCTTTTCTTTTTTTCTTTTTTCTTTGTAACAGAAAAATTTCTGAAAGTAAAAACATGACTTAAGACAAATCAAGATAAGTAAGCATGAGCCAGCATGAGCTTAAGAGCCAAGTTTTTTGGACTGAACCCAGACAACCAATGTGCACACACTACTGTGATACACTGGTTCTGCAACAGAAGGCTTTGACCTTGTGAGTCACTGTTTGAGAAAAGAGATGTTGCTCTTCCCTCAATATTTATATACATTGGATTTACTGAATCCTGGATTAAATTCCAAACCAGAATGAGGAATATTCTCCTACTGAGAAGGAGTTATTAGGTGGAAATAAGAGATAAATAACAGAAATGGATGAATATATATATATGTATGTATATGTGAATTTCTTGAATGAACTAAAATACCTCATTGGAAGGTGGCATATTATAAAATACTTGCCAAAGGAGAGTTAAAAAGAGAAAAATAGGATTTAATTATGGTGACACAGGAACAGTTTATTCACATGAGATATGTTGAATGTGCAGCAGAATTACATACAGGACAATATTTGTGACCAGAACCTGGCAAAAATTGTTCATAATATAAATAGGTATATCTACATATCTGGCTAGAGGTGTGTGTAATGCACAGAATGGCAGATAGTTAGATGAAAAGAAGTATTACTGCTGTAGACAAAATTGTACAGCATATAACATATGCACATACCTTAAGTACATAACAATTTTCTCTTTCTCTTTCTTTCTTTCTTTCTTTCTTTCTTTCTTTCTTTCTTTCTTTCTTTCTTTCTTTCTTTCTTTCTTTCTTTCTTTCTTTCTTTCTTTCTTTCTTTCTTTCTTTCTTTCTTTCTTTCTCTTTTCTCTCTCTCTCTATTTCTTTCTTTCTCTCTTTCTCTTCCTTCCTCCCTCCCTCCCTCCCTCCCTCCCTCCCTCCCTTCCTTCCTTCCTTCCTTCCTTCCTTCCTTCCTTCCTTCCTTCCTTCCTTCCTTCCTTCCTTCCTTCCTTCCTTTCGTCACTTTATTTGGAAATACACACAGCTACAAAATGGAGAGGCAGACTAAAGCCTCATGGATTTTTAATATTCAACAAGAAACCATGATTATTTCTGAAAGAGATGGACAGAATCTGAGTCAGGAAAAGTACTAACTCCTTGTCAGAAACTTCTGTTGCATTGACTTGGGAATATTTCAAGGAAAATTTGATTCTAGATTTTAAATAAAATACGAGGAAAGATAATTTAAACTTACAGATGCCTTTTTGCAAAACAAACAAAGCAAAGAGAGTATTTCTCTCCTGTCACTTCAAGAAGGTTTTTCTTTTGTTGAATAAGTTAAAGAAAAAAGCAAAAACAAACCAACAACAGCTAAAATATATGTTTCTATGCTTGTAGTAGATAATTAAACTAAGATCCTTAAAATTTTTACTACAAGTACATTACATCTGGTGTCTTTATTAGCATTCAACTAACTGTCATAAACCAGTGAAGAAGTATTCTGAACAATATTCCCAGGAGGATCTTTCATTTTTAATTTCTTCACTTTTTCCATGGAATTCTTTGAATTCTTTTGTTGTTGTTGTTGTTGTTATTTTTTTGTTATTTTCCTTACCCTTTTCCTGCACTTTCAAGTCTCGGTGCTTCTTTTTACTCTTCCATTGTGCCTGTGAACTAAGTAACCTTGCAAATGCAGATCCATTCCAGCTGTAGGAGGGAGAGCTCCCCTACAACTGACACACATAATTTCTGATGAAAGGGTGTTTGAAACATAACCATAAGACTGACCTCCACATAGTAGGTGGTAGGAAGCACTGCTTTCTTCTGCAAAATGATAGTGGGAGGAGAAGGGTGATTCTACCTCTTCTCTGGCTCAGGGGCTTGGATTCACATGCCCTCTTTCCCAGGAGATCGTTCTAACGACTGGATTACTGTTTTTTCTTGCGTAAGTATTCTCTCAGTCTTTTTCTTGAAGTTATTCCTCTTTGCAAGATAAAATTAAATATTCATCAAGTCAGCCAGAAAGAATGAATAAGCAAGATTCCTTTGTCTGTTGGGTTGGGTAGCCATGTGGGAGAAGAACACATGGGTTCTGGTCCCTACTCCAATAAATACTTAATATATATCAGTGTATAACTCTAGGAGCAAGTCCTTCACACAATACAGGTAGAGACATGAATGTTTCGTGAATCTCGGGGGGATATAGGCATAAGATAGATATCTCACTTTGTCAAGGCTGGAGTTCTTGGCATGCTTAGAGCAGAACTTTAGATACCAAGGGAACCTCACTGTCAGAAATACTCATGAGTTTGCACAGAAGCAGCTTTGAAAATCTGAGCTTTAAAAATTAGAATCCGACATCTTGGTAGACCTAATCCTAAACACTGTTTTTAAATTTGGTTATTTTTATTTTTATTTTATTTTATTTTTCTCAGAACATGTACAGAGTTTGTGGTGGATTGAGTAGTTGGACTGCCAACTACTAAACAAAAACCTGGTAGAATATGCAATCTCTTTTTTACTTTTTAAGTGTTCAGAGTATGTAACTATAAGGAATACATTGCTACAATTATCGCTGTTCCAAAGTCTAGGAAGAAATCTCCATTACAGCCTGAGATGGAACCTACCCACACAGTTAAATGTACAGGTCTATGTGCACAGCCATGTGCACGTGAGAGGATGGCCAATTGTCTCTCTGTTTGAGGGAGATATTTAATGGTTTTGTTACCAAACATCACAGAAGGTCAGAAGGGAAATGGATGGTGATAAACTAACAAGCAAAATTGTTCTAACAAAGCATCTGTGAGCAACTGCTTGATCAAAATGACAGACATCAATCAGAATAATAACTTCAAATATGAGATTTTCAATTAGTGAGGGAACATAAATAAATGCGTCTGGAAAATAAGCATAAGGGATTTGGGAAGGAGACAGCACATACATAACAAAAGAGGGAGAGAGGCAGCAGGAAGAAAAATGGACTGATATGCACAAAGCAATGTGCACAGAAGCAGACTTACAAAGAGGTCTGCTGGGAGATACAAAGATAAACAGAAGCATTACAAATATTGTCTCTTGCTTGCATGCAGAAAATTCTTGCTAGAGTTTTGCAAAGATCTTACGCTGCACTTTGCACTGAAAGGTAAAATTATTATTATTATTATTATTATTAATAATAATAATAATAATAATAATAAATTAAACCTCTCTGCTATAAATCCCCTCCCCTTTCCAAAATTTCTCTAACACAAAACTGCCTGTAGGAAATGTTCATCAGATATATAATCAAAGGGAGCAGCATATTGAGGCTGAGTGCCTCTTTTGCCATTTCCTTACCTCCAATATTGTCGATTGCATCAGTAGAAAATGGGTGTAAACTGCAGCCTGATCAGAATGACAGAATTTTATTTTCACTTTGCACTGGATGATGGGCAATGAGAACCCAAGTCACAATCTCAACCTTACAAAATTAAAGACACCCCCTCTGTCTCAGAGAAACTTTGATCTGCAGGTTGCTGAAATACAGAAGATATATCAGGGAGGTGTTATTATGCACAGATCTGGTTCTCCTACTCTCACCAGGGTAACTGCTATTGGACTGATCTCTGGGATAGATGGACATTTGGTCTAAGCATGCCATGACCACTCTAAAGTTTTTGCAAACAACTTCAAACTAATATGCAGACTTCAAAAATATTGGTGAATTAGAAATAAACTCTAGATTTATCTTCCTCAAAGCCTCTTGACTATGACTTTGTTTTATACTGCTTCTTGATAAGTTTCCAAAAAACCAAGTTCTGAAATGTACCAAAAACTTCAGGGATGAAGATAAGAAAACAAGTGAAATTCAAAAGTCTTAGAGAGAAGACAGGAGGAAACTAAGTCCCAGTTCATGCTAAAAAAAACCTGCTAAAAAACCTGAAGGGATCAATTAACAAGCCTCCTTGTATGAATCTAAAACGTGCATTGTTCATCTTGCTCTAGCAGGAATATAATGAATATATTGTTGCGGAGAGGTGGGTGGGAAGGAAAAGAGTCAGTATTATGTATTGTCAAGTTTTCAGAGAGAGATAACATTTCTTCACGAAAGTGATTGTTTTTTATTTTTTTATTTTTATTTTTTATATATTTTTTATTTTTTTATTTTATGTTATTGTTAGAAATTACAAGGCTGGAGTCTTTATTCAACCAACTATACTGGCTATTACCAATGTCTTAAGACAAAGATACCTGACATTTTTAACAGGCCAGGTGAAGAAGGAATTCTTCTGTATCTCATGCAGGACTTGGGTAAACTTCCATTTGAAAAAGAAATTCTAATAGAGGTAAATTTAGTTCATATGTGTGTTACAGATGACTACCTATAACCAAGATTTTATACCTTAAGTGTTACTGAATATCTGTGAATAAAAAAAGAGTAGGAAAACAAAATGTTTTATGACACAGAGCAACTTTCAAAGAAAGAGGTGATAAAAATTTCCATAATGGTTTCTTGCAACTTCTCTTGTAACTTCTAAACATCCAGTGAAGTAGACATTCTGAAGATTCATCTATTCAAAGGCATACTAAGTCTGTAGGTGATATAAATGAGGAGGAGCTGTTGACTCTGTCAAGGGTAGAGAGGCCTTGCAGAGAGATCTTGACAATGTACATGGGGCTGGAGAGCAGTCCCATGGGGAGAGATCTGGGGGTTCGGGTTGATGGCAGGTATAGTAAGAGCTAGCATTGTGTCATCGCAGCCAAAAGGGCCAACTGTATCCTGGGGTGCATCAGACGCAACATTGCTAGCCAGCTGAGGGAAGTGATTGTCCTGCTCTGTTCTGAGCTGGTGCTGCCTCACCTCAAGTACTGTGTGCACTTTTGGGCACCACAGTATAAGAGAATATAAAGCTATTAGTGTCCAAAGGAGGACAACAAAAATGGTGAAGGGTCTAGAGGGGAAGACATAGGAGGGGCAATTGAGGTCACTTGGTTTGTTCAGCTTAGAGAAAAGAAGGCTGAGGGGAAACCTCAATGTGTTCTACAGCTTCTGCACAAGAGGGAGCAGAGCAGGAGGTGTTGATTTCTTCTCGCTGGAAACAGCAATAGAACCGGAAGGATGTGCCACATAAGTCTACACATTTCAATTTGTACACCTGTATTGTATGTGGCACCTAGCAATATTCCACAGTCCTTACAAAGAAGCCAAAAGAGAATAGCTAAGATCAGATTAAAGTATTATATCGTATAATGGTAGGTAAATCTACATTCATTTAAGAACTATGGACCCAATTCTATCCTTGGTACATTTTTTGTGTGTGTCCAAGGACAAACATTTATTCCATAATTTTTAATAATTTAGACTCAGCTTTGTTTGTGATTGTGATTGTAGTTTCTCTATGATGGGGCACTTGCCCTGTTTTATGCTAAATACCTGTCAAAGTGTCTCACAGCTCCAGAATTTGGTTTCCCCTTGAGCAGCTCCCAAGTTTATTAGTTTGACCTTTTCAAGCTTCTTTTAAGGCAGCTCTCAACATCAGTCTAAAGTTACAAAAATCCTTTATTCTTGTTTTCAAAATTACAGCTTTTCCAAACACCTCATTGTCAGACCTGCAGCCTGAGCATCTTACCTAAAAAATCACTCAAAATCCTAGGTTCCTGTGGCAAAGAAAGAAGAATGATGGGAACACAAGGGGAAATCAGTGCTTCTCTTCTGCTGTATTGCATTCACATGGCACTGTTTTGATAGTAGAGGCTGCCAGGTTGCTCTCTGTGAGAAGACCCTAGAAGCTGTCTGTTGTGGTTTAACCTGGCTGGCACACGGGTTTGCCACACAGCCGTTCACTCACCCTCCCCCCCTCCCTCTCTGGGATGGGGGAGAGAAACGGGAAAGTGAAGCCTGTGAGTTGAGATAAAGACAGTTTATTAAGACAGGATAATAATAATAATAATAATAATAATAATAATAATAATAATAATAATAAATAGTACTAATAATGTTTATGAAACAAGTGATGCACAATGCAATTGCTTACCACCCACTGACCAATGCCCAGCCTATCCCCGTGCAGCCGGCCCCCCCACCCCAGCTAGCCACCCCTATATATTGTTGACGTCATGATGGTACGGGCATCAGCATGACGTCAGATGGTATGGAATACCCCTTTGGCCAGTTGGGGTCAGCTGTCCTGGGTCTGTCCCCTTCCAGCTGCACCCCTAACCTGCCCGCTGGCAAGACAGGGCGAGAAGCTGAAAAGTCCTTGGCTTGGTGTAAGCACTGCTCTGCAACATTTAAAACATCAGCATGTTATCAGCACTCTTCTCATCCTAATCCAAAACATAGCATCCTACCAGCTACTAGGAGGAAAATAAACTCTGTCCTAACTGAAACCAGGACACTGTCCCACATTAGATAAGAGCCAGTTCCAGCCAGCTCCAAAAGAGACCCACCACTGTCCAAAGCTGAGACAATGTGCAATGCTGGTTTCACCTTTGAAAAAGAACATTCAAGAAAATGAAAAATCCTGCTGTGCAATAACAGCTGCTAGAAGAGTGAGAAAATGTAGGCAGAAACAATCCTGTCAGTGAAGAAGGAGGGGGAGGAGGTGTCCCAGGAACCAGAGCAGACGTTCCCCTGAAACCTCTGGAGAGACTGGTGGTGAAGCTGGGCATGGGTACCACGTTGGGGCTGCATGCTACAGCCTGTGGAGGATCCCACTGTGGAGCAGATGGACCTGACCATCAAGACCCCCTGCAGAAGCTGACTCCAGACCAGAGCTGCAGCCCATGGAGAGGAGCCCATGGTGGAGCAGGAGGCCTGGGGGAAGCTGTTGTCCTTGGGGGAACTGTGCTGGAGCAGTCCATTCCTGAAGGACTGCATCCTTCGGTACAGACCCATAGTGGAGCAGTTATTGAAGAGATGCAGTATATGGGAAACTCGTGCAGGATCAGTTCGGGCAGGACTATGCCACATGGTAGGAACCCCATGCTGTAGGGAAGAGAATGACCATGAAGGAGAAGCTGAGACAGTGTTATGGACTGACCATATCCTTCATTCCCTCTTTCCCTGCACCGGTCAGAGGGAGGAAGTAGAAGAGGATGTATGGTGGGGAGGGTGGGTTTAGTTTGCTTTTAGTTTCTCACTGCTCTAGTCTGTTAGCAATAAGCAACAAATTATATTAATCTCCCTGTGCTGAGCCTGTTTTTTCTGTGACAATAATTGGTGAGTGATCTCACTGTCCTTATCTCAACCCATGAGTCTTTTCTTATCATATTTTTCCCTCTGTTCCTCTGATGAGGGGGAGTGAGAGAGAGGTATGGTGGAGTTTAGCTAGCCACCGGTGTGAAACCAGCACATTCACACATGTTAATTCTGTTTTTCTTCTTTTGTCAATGACCTGAATACAGGCACAGCTGCAGCTGTTTCCCTCAAAATATGGGTTTATGAATCTCAGGAGGAGAGCAATTTATGCCATACACACCTCCCTTTGTCCATTTTTTTTTTTTTTTGGTCTGAAAGCAGTTTTCAAGCCATTTCTTTGTTCCAGCTATAATAACAGCTTTTCTTACAGCAGAAACTGTGGATGGAGAGTTATTCCAAAAGGATTCTTCTGAATCCAAAAAACCTTACCTCAGTATTTTGACCATGTTATTTATAAATGGATATATATTGTCATAAACAAACACACATATAAAGAGCTATAGCAGTATGGATGACATGTTCTCTTCAAACAATCAAACGATCATGCTACTTTGGCCTGAAATCTCTTTCACAGCATCTGTATTATTTTTTTTATTATTTTTTTAAATTAAAAAAAAAAAAAAGAGAGTGTAATCATCACCTGGTCTAGTTGCACAAAAATCATTTGAATGACATCCACTACCTGAGGATATGGCTTTGTGTCTTCTGATTCATTCCTACCAGCATGGGAATCTCTGCTTTTGTATTCATTTGCTAGCCAGTCTGGGAGCTTTCATCACTTCCCTAGATTTTTTCACAGTCCACCTGTGCTCTGCATTAAGGAGACCTTCTTTATGTCCCATAACTGCTTGTGGTATGACACTGCATTCTTCTGAAATATCTGTCTCTTCTGTGCTCAATTGGTTGTTGAGGTGAGAGTTTCAGTTAAATGCTTGTTTTTGCAACTTACCCCAAAAGAAGTTCCTTTTCATAGTGTGCCCTTTATATCTAAATAGGTAAATTAAAAGTTCCTCTTCTACCTTCATGTAGAAAGTTTACACATTGACTGGTAGTCAGCATTAACCAAGCAATGCAGATTTTTTGTCTTCCTCATGACTCACTGCCTCCAACTCCTTGATCATTTTATTTACTTTGCTCTGAAATCGGTCAAATTCTGGATTTCAGAGAACATCTGCCTTCTTTCTGCCCTTTAGAGCAATCTAGAAGAGAGAAAGATAACACTTTCACCTTCTCAGATGCTACTTTAAGTCTCTATTTTGTGTCTCTTTTGTCTTGCTCTTGTGTCCCTTTCACTGATCCATTTCAAGGTATCTTTGTTTCTGTTCAATCATATCCTTTCGTTTTTCCCTCAAATAGTATCACAGATATGAATGTTTATGCGGCAGCCAAGGGTAGATAAACGTCCTACAGACAAAATGGGACACAAGTCCATAGTAATCAGAGGAAGACAAAGTGGCCAAGAACTTGTATTTTCTGTTTTCTCTAGGGGTACAGCTTGTTGCTCTACTTTTAGGATGGCTGGATTCAAATTCCAGTGACATAGGATTTTCTTAGGCTAATGAAATGTCATATTCAACAGCTGAAGTATGACAGATTTATATATATATATTTTTATTTTAAGTTGTAAAATCATTATTTAAACAGAGGTGAACATTTAAGCTTTATGTGATGGTATTATAACTCCTACCTAATAAATGTATAATTAGATAAGTATATGAAGATTTTTATATACAACAGATCCTAATCTGTTTAATATGTTGACTATCTATACTTAATTATGATAATCTAAATATTCTATTAAATAGAAAAACAAGACAAAAGCCTTCCTGAGATATTTGCCAGAAGCATTTTAAGAGCTGAAGTAGTCTACCTATTATCCTTCAGTAACCCATTAAACTTTGGGCATAAAACTATATTTTTTCTTTGTTTTCTGTTCTATTCAGCCATTATTTCCGTCTTTCACCTGACATACAGCTTGTGTTTCTCTGCAACAAAAGAAAGAACCTTTATTATTGACATCGGAGGTCTCTTCCAACCTAGATGATTCTGTGATTCTGTGAGTGATTTTTATACCTTTCCAGGGTTGAATTGGCCTAGAAATTTTATGTGGAGTGGCTGAAAAAAATGGCTTGTCTCTTCATCCTTTAGAGTCTATAAAAGGAGCAAGAGGAAAAAAAGTAACAAATACCAGTTGAAAAGAATAGTTAGAAACTCATAGGAGAGCCATTACATTTCATAAATGAGGGTTACACACTCAATCTCTTTCTCCTTTTATGTATAAAGTGAAATAGGTAGATAGGTAGAATAGGTAGATCCCACACATTTTTTCCTCCAGCCACTTTGAATATTGTTCACTCTTGTTCTCAGCTTTGCCAGTGATAAAGGTTTATTCCACATATTCCCAGGTGATGGTAGAGCAAAAAATATACCTAATGTGACTGTCCAATGCATTGACATTCATATTTAGTCTCTAAAGTCAAGTCATTTCAGAGAAAAGGGGAGTACAATTTGCTATGTAATGCACTGAGACAAACCTATATCTCCGACTGTGTTTCATGACAGATCTTATAAAAGACCATAAATTACTATCAGTTGAAATATATGAATTTAATGGATTCCATTAATGCACACACCTGCACATAAGAGATTTTGCAAGCCAGAAGATATGATCAGTCAAACAGCTTTAATAGTTTTTAATTTCAGTGGCTCACTATTCCTCACCAACATAGAAATGTTAAGGTATTTTAATACCTATACTTGTGGACAGCATGCATAAAACAAGGGAAACAGTCATTTTCTTCTTCTGTGTAATCCATCAACCAGTTACTTGATGCTTTAAGATCTTTGTTAGATATTTTCTGAGACAGAACACTTATTGTTCTCCATATGTTTCAGAAAAGCATAGGGAGATTTCTGCACAAAGCTTTTTGTTCTCCTTATTCTGTGTCACTTTGGCAGAATCCAGGAAGTTTCAGTTGTTTTTAACTTGAGTAAAAGATTTCAGTATTTATTTACATTTGTTACAAGTCATGTGAGGCTCTTCCAATAAACAAACAACAAAACAACCGAACAAACTATAATGCTGTTTCTCTGTCAAACGACTTGTTCTACTCTTAAAACACAGCTTTTCGAAGGTCTGAAGGTCTCAAAAGACGGGTGTTGAAATTACATAAAAAATACAAGTATTACAAAGCAGATAGACTAAAAATGATGCACCTGAGCTACAAAAGGTCCAAATTCAATTAAAAATTTAACAAAAAATCAGGGCAAAGAATCCCATCAGCCAAACAAGCGTAATGGATATGCTGCAAAACATCCTACTAAGTCTGGCCTCTAGAGTTTGAAATGGCCACTGTGTAAGCAAGTGATTAAATTTATGCCCTCATATAAGAAAGATTTTAAGTACACTCTTACCTTGTGTTCTGTGAGTACCTCTAACCAAATGGGCCTTCACTAAAAAACATTGTGGCTTAGGTGACAGAACAGTTTTTGATGCTTGGAAGAAGTGGACACTGAGTTCCTCCTTTTCTTTGTTTTCAAACCTGTGAAACGGATTAGTTGGATTTAGCCATCCATTTTAAAGGTTTTTCAGATCTGTTGATATAAAGAAAAAGACAGCATCATTAATCACAAACCATAGACTTTCTTATGATATCCCTTGGAGTATCTCTGTCATTATATCTACTGACTTTTGTACATATGACAACACAAAACAAAAGGTAAAGAGAAATCAGATTTTAAAGTAAAAATCACTTGAATTTATTCAAAACCCACATTGTCCTCAGTCAGTGAAAAAAAAAAAAAAAAAAGAAGGTTTATATAACATAACATTACATATATACCTAGTAAAATAAATGTAGGGTATTTTGGTAGCACATTGGCTATTCACCTGTAGCTGTCCATTTCCACATTGTTACCCAGGTGACAACCTCCTCCTCCCAAGAGCATAAAACAATTAAGCTATACTCTATGCTAAAGTGTGAACAGAAGAAATTATTGCAGTTATCCAAACAGACATTTGTCACTTGTGTTAAGGTGTTAAGTATTCCCTCCTCCAAAACCTTGACATAAATTAGTGAGCTTTGCTCTTTTTTTTTTTTAATGTTGGATCATTGTGCATGGGATTCTTTGCTCTGCATTTTTGCTCAATAGATAATAGTTGAGTGTATTATTGGACAGATATATTGTCACAGAATCTCTTAATTATTAGTTTGTATCACGATTTTGGGCTTTATATATATATGTATATATGCATATATATATATGTATATATATGTCCTACTGTCTTAATGCATGGTATTATATTCATTTAATTGCTGGCACATAGAAGATGCACTGAAGCTGATGGCCACAATGTTAGCTGTCCCCATATTTGAGCTCTTGACCTGGTCTTAGATGCTGATCACCTGCAACACGACTTTTCCTCTATGACTTAGTGCTCAGATCCTCTGAAATTAAGGAAGAGCTAGGCATTACTGAGCACAACAAAATAAAGACTTCCAAAAATAAAAATCACTGTGTTCAAACACCAGTGCAGTGGCCAACCTGAATAGCTTGCCAAATGTTAACAAAGGGCAAGGAGGTGAAGTGAAACAGATCTTTTAATTTCAAGGATTTCATTCATGACCGCTCTGCATGCTCACTACAAATAACGTCCATAGGGATAAAAGAAACATTCGATTCTTATTTTTGATAAAGATTCTTAACCAAAAATAAATGAAATATTTAAAGAATTATTTTTTAAGACTATGCAACTTGATCTAAGTAGGTAGGCCTCTGTCAGGTAGCATGTGAGTGTCTAGACCTTTCAAAACTGTAAGAGTTTGATAAAAAATCTTTAATAACATCAAGTCAAAAAAGGAGCTGAGTAGATGATCCAAAGGCCATTGTTAGAGCTAAAGCTAGCTACTGTTCTTGAATGCTGTTCACTGTATGTCTTTGCTTTATAATGGTTGCTATAAAATGCTTCTGTCAATTGGAGTGCAGAGAATTTTTAACTTGTAAAAATACTATTCCTTGCAAGAAGGGCCGGGGTTTCTTTTACATGATTATATGTTGTTTTATATCACAGTATATTGTGTTATACTGTTATGTTATGTTATGTTATGTTATGTTATGCTACATTATCATTTCATGTCAAGTTTTATGTTATGTTTTGCTAGTTGTTTTTTTTTTGTTGTTGTTTGTTTTTTTTCTGAAGTATCAGTAGACTTTGTTGTCCAAGTACAAACGAGATCTTGAAAAGTACTTTAAATGTAACTACATTTCGGTTAAATTGGGCTTGTATTTATCTTTACATACTTTTCTGAATGTCAGGATTTATGACGTTATCTGACAACAAAAATAAATCAGAAAGAGAGTTGTATGTCTCATTGATGCTGAGAAATGGAAACACTGCCTAAAAATACTACCAATCCTAAGAAAACTTGTCTAATTTGCAGATAAATTGATTAGTATCATTCTATATAGCAAGACTTTCCATGTTTTTACAGCCTGGGAAGGATGTGAAGTTCATGTGAAGCTCATGGAGGAAGACTCTGTTACAAGGAGGAACCAGTAATGCTGAAGGGAGGTGATGGAAGTGTAATGTTTGGGTGCTGTTCTATCAAAAGATAAAGGATTGGAGTGTTCAATTAAAATTTAAATGGCTATCTATGGTGTCACTTTCCTTAAAACAAATGAGCAAACAAACAGGCAATTAGTATTAGTCAAACATCCTCTGGATAAAAGAATTGCACTGCAAGAAATTGATTCTGCTGACTTGCCCACCTTGCCTCTTTCTTTTTAAATTGTTAATAGGAACATGTTTCTTCATTTTTCAATAATAATAATAATAATAATGATAATAATAGGAATAACAACAACAACAATAAAGCAACTGAAAATAAGCACCAAAGAATTTTTTTTTTTTCAAAAGTGGAAAAAAAGTGGGACTGAAAAAAAAGTGGGACTGAAAAAGTGGGACTGAATCTCAACTGGCATAAACAGTCATAGTTCCATTAATTGTAATTAATTTACTCCAATTACCATAATCTGACAATCAAGACTTGGATTGAATTAATGTGTCTTGGTTCCAGTTAGGACAGAGTTAATTTTCCTCCTAGTAGCTGGTAGGGTGCTATGTTTTGGATTAGGATGAGAAGAGCGCTGATAATATGTTGATGTTTTAATTGTTGCAGAGCAGTGTTTACACCAGGCCAAGGACTTTTCAGCTTCTCGCTGTGTCCTGCCAGCGAGCAGGCTAGGGGTGCAGCAGGAGCTGGGAGGGGACAGACCCAGGACAGCTGACCCCAACTGGCCAAAGTGGTATTCCATACCATCTGACGTCATGCTAAACAATATATAGGGGTGGCTGGCCTGGGGGGGGGGGGGGGGGGGGGGGGTGCGGCTGCTCGGGGATAGGCTGGGCATCGGTCAGTGGGTGGTGAGCAATTGCATTGTGCATCACGTGTTTCATACACATTATTATTATTAATACTATTATCATTATCACTATTATTATTATTGTTATTATTATTTTCCTGTCTTAATAAACTGTCTTTATTTCAACTCACAGGCTTCACTTTCCCGTTTCTCTCCCCCATCCCAGAGAGGGAGGGGGGAGGGTGAGCGAACGGCTGTGTGGTGTTTAGCTGCCAGCGGGGTTAAACCACAACATAATGTTTTCATTGATTTATAAAATTAAAAAAAAAAAAGTCTACCTGTCTGTCTAGTTATGCGGGTATCTGTATAACACTTCTGCTTACATACACATAGTAGTTTCATCAAATACCTGATCAAAGTCAGTTTGTTGCTGTTCTTAATAAGTTTGAAAAAAAATGATTAAAAACATATAATTAAGAAATGCTATTTTTTTTTTTTTCATCTTCATCAACCCAGCCCATTTTCAGATGACAATGTGAATTGAACATGGGTTTCCAGAAAGAAGAAACTAAAGTCAGGGTTTTACATGTAAATATTGTTAAAAATAGACTTTAATTTCTGATCAGCCTATTGTTAGTATATAGGTTAGGAGCGGTCAAAAAACGAGGAGGAAAATGCTCCTTTATTTTCCAAATATCCCTCTTAATTTTGGTTAAATAATAAAAGAAAAAAAAATATATGTTAATTTAGAAATACTGCTGAAATTATTGTTATATTATTGTTATTTTATTATTATTACTATTATAATTTATTATTATTATTATCATTATTTATCATTATCATTATTATCATTATTATTATTTTCCTGCAGAATAGGGAAGAGAGGACAGACAAAAGAAGAACAAAACTATAATGCTATGAGCAGACAGCGGCATATGGAATTATTGTTAATTATTGAAAGAGTACAACATGATGCAAATCAGTACAAAGCTTCCATACCATCTAAATCCTACTAAATTAGAGTTTAGATGGCACATAGCCTAGAGCTAGACCCATGCATTAGTCCCCCAGTATCGTCTACGTACTGTAGTGTTAAAAGTATTAATAGTTTAGCTAAAATTAAAGGCTAAGATTAAAGGAGGCTGTCAGAGTATGGTAGGTACAGTTTAAGGTTGCTTAGGATTTGGGCCATTTAAATATGTATAATGTCAGGATGGTATACACAGCACTGGAAACTTCCTCTTCTTTCACATTCAGACCAGTTGACAGACAGATTCAACAAAAGTTTTAGGCTACTGTTAATTATTTCATCGGAAGAAAATGAGTTGATTGCAGAAAATTCAGTTCTGATTTTATGAGATGCCCTTTCTGAATTCTTGAATGTTAATATTTCCCCTTCCCCTTCCTCTTCTTCCTCCTCTTTCTCTCCTTCTCCCTTTCCCTTCCCTTTTCTCTTTTCCCTTTTCCCTTTTCCCTTTTCCCTTTTCCCTTTTCCCTTTTCCCTTTTCCCTTTTCCCTTTTCCCTTTTCCCTTTTCCCTTTTCCCTTTTTTTTCCCTTTTCCCTTTTCCCTTTTCCCCTCTCCCTCTCCCTCTCCCTCTCCCTCTCCCTCTCCCTCTCCCCTCTCCCTCTCCCTCTCCCTCTCCCTCTCCCTCTCCCTCTCCCTCTCCCTCTCCCTCTCCCTCTCCCTCTCCCTTCCCCTTCCCCTTCCCCTTTCCCTTTTCATTTATATATTTATTTTTTTTCTGAAACTTGAAAGGAAAGTGGCCCTACAGGGGAGGTGTTGTTGCTTTTACATATTTAAAATAATAACCTGCAAAGTAAGATAGTTTTCAGTCAGTTCTGCCAACAGGTGTGTTGGGACAAGCTTCTTTCTATTTGTAGAGTGAGGAAGACATTGAAACTTTAACAATTTATTTTGACTGGGAGAAAGTTTCTGATATTAGATTTCCGCTTCACCATACTCAGATTTATGATAGGTGGTAAAAGCATACAATGAGTCTTAATGTGTTACTTTTTGACACCAGAGACACTGGGCATCATGTGATGTTACCAACAAAGGTAAAGTATCTCTCAGCTGTTCTGGAAAATGCACTGTATAACCAAGTTGTGAGCATTTCATCACAGTTTTTGTAAGAATTTCTGTTGCACATATGTTTTATTATGTGCTTACCCACACATAGGTAAGGAAGTCCTTTTATAAACACAACCACTGAATCAACAAAGTAAATATATATATATTTTTTTCAAAGTAGTGATTATATGCATTACCCTAGGTGACCCTGTTTGACAGGGGGCTTGGACTTGGTGATTTCCAGAGGTCCCTTCTGACCTCAACCATTCTGTGATTGTGTGATTCAGTGATAAGGACTGACCCAGTCCTGTAGTGTGACCAGGATATTTTTACTCAAATTAAGATATTGGAAAGTAAACTCATTAGACGCTTTTCTGAAAAGACACATAAAAGAAGGAAAAACCTTATTCTCATTTGTAAAATGAATGGATGGATGTAGAAGGTTTGTAAAAATTTATAATTATATACACTTATTTCATTAGGAGATTTAAGTTAAAAACAGGCCTTAAGCCCTACAGCTGCACAGGACCTAGGTTTCTACCAATTTCAATTGCAATTATCTTCTGCTGTATGTAAGATGCTCTTTAGAAGTATAACACATTAACTCATTCTTTAGCACCAGGAGAGGCTCGTTTAGTCTAGCAATGAATGAATGAATGAATGAATAAATAAATAAATAAATAAATAAATAAAAATAAATAAAAATAATACTAATAATAAAAACATTAGTGGTATGCTCATGAGGTTCTGAACCTTTCTTATAGCATATGTCAGGAAATTCAAGTAAATACTTGAAAAATCTCAACACTCATGTTTCTTTCTGATTTATAATAATGCATAGATAACTATAGCCCAATTAGGCATCGTTTATCTTATGAACAGTTTATATAAATGTAAATATAGAAATAGACATAAATATCTATATATGTATGCAGAGGTGCATGTGTATATCTATGTGCTTACATGTATACATGTTCCAACTATGTATATTTTTAAATATGTAAACAGAAGCCTTTTTACTCTCTTATTAGAAGTTATTACAGTCTCCCATAGCAACAACTCAGATAAAGAATCTCACATCAAAACAAATTGTATATAGAGGACACTGCTGACTGTTAGACCAACATAATAGGACTGATTTAAATTAAGGAGGTTCCCAATGCAAGCCCTAACTCTGTTCACTAGGCTATGATATAACAACATATACAGCAAATAACATCATGTCCATTTCTTTTTGATGTCAAAATTTCTTTTTGATATAGAAAAATGAATTAGAGAGTGGCTGCGTGTCTTGATGCCAAATTTCCTAATTATTGTGGATTTAAATCTTCCCCCAGATATTAATCTTATGGAAAATGATGTTTTGGCATTTGAAGAGACATCCTCTCCTCCAGCAATTATATTCCCTTTTTCCTGGTTAGGGGGAATTTCCTGTCCTAGAGGGTCAGTTCAATTGAATAGCATGAAACAGAAAAGACACTTCCTTCTGGCAGGACAGGTGGAAATTTTATGCTCCAGGACTGTTTAGTAATGATCTTTGGCTGTGTACTTATACACAGACACAGCAGTTAGCTGTTAATGTGAAGACATGCAGCATGGCAAATATAATTCATGACTCTCTGAATTATGACTCTATTCTCTAGCACAAACTCTTCAATATTTGTCAGCCCTATGAAGCACATGGTATCTACCTCAACTTCCAATCCCTAGAAAATAACATAGTTATCACTGTTTCATCTTAAGAGACAAGAAGACACAGGCATCACTATATTGAAGATGAAATAGTCCATGATCAATGCAAGAGAAGACTTTCATTAGCTATGTTCAGTGTTGGTTGTTGTTTACTTTTCCCACTTCAATCTCCCAGTTTATACTTTTCTGGTAGGGCAACATTCCCATACAGAGTCCCATATTTTGTCTTGTTTATATTTATTTATTTAATTAATTAATTCTCAATATTCACTTACACCTTTTTGTTTGGTTGGTTTGGGTTTGTTATTGCTTTCATGAGCTGAGTATATAATTTAAAACCGTAAATCTCACTGATTGTTCAGTGTTTGCTTGGGACTAGGATATCAAAAAGGATATGTACAAATAAAGTAGCATAACCTTTGCAACTACCAAAACCTCTCAGAAATAAATATTTTCTCATGAAAAGTAAACAAAAATATTAATAGCAAACAAAAAAATAATAATTTTTATTTTCCTGACTTAAAAGTTAAATAATTAACTTTATTTTTTTTTCTTCATATTAATAACATTATGTTGTTCCTTCCTAAAGAATCAGATTGAAAAATAATATTAAATGATCTCTTATAAAAACTGAAAAGATGAGAGCATTTGTTATCACATAGAAATTATTAAGTTCATGGACGGTAAGAATATAAGGAGACAAAAAAGTTCATAGACATTTTTTTAACGTTTTTACACAAATTGGTACGGCTTCTCCAATGACTTTATCTCCTTCCTAGCATCCCCCTCAAAAAAAAAAAAAAAAAAAAAAAAAACTACCTATGATAATCTACTGTATACTTTGGCATTTAATTTTACGCTACAACATCACTATAAAATAATTATACAAAATAATTTCTTCTATTTCCAATTCAAATTATCCTTTCCTATTCAAAAGCAGGCACTGGGGCTGAGGTTTTAAATTCAGAATTTCAAAGGCTACAAACATGACAGTGTCAGATCTATTACTCCAAAGTATCCATTCCAAACTTCTCTCATGTTTTGATCACTGAAGTCTCTGTTTCCAATTATTTCTGCAGAGGATGTAGATGTGTCTGGATTCTGCATTTCTGGGACTCAAGAAACTACTGCAAACTTGAATTTGATGTCTAAGCCAAATGGTGCTTCTGTGTTCCTGTTCATGTTGCTTATAAGAAGCAGTTTTCTCTGTCCTACATTTGGATTTCTTCTCTGAAGAACTGGAATTTTACTCTAGATAAAGAGAGTTACGTCAGTTCATGTGAACAGTTGGCCCTGGAGAAAAATATGCAGCCAATTGACTTATCCATGTGAAACAGATGACACAGTGTGTGATGTTGGATGAATCCCTTTCTACAATTTTTCTGTCTTTCATGTAAAATGGGAATAATGATACTACCACATGTAAAGACGTAACATAAAAATAGTTAAACAAGTCACATATGTGTTCAGTTGTTTTGGTGTCTCATCTCTGACAGTGGCCAGTAATAGGTTTGGATAGAAGACAAAAAGGCCAGTAATACTTTTGCTCCTGTTCTTCTCCAGGTTCTGCCAATCTGGAAGAGGGAATCCTAAGGATTTCCAAAGCCAAACATTCCACCTATATTATTTTGCTTATCATTTCATAATGGATTTTTCAGGGATTCTGTAAATTAATATAATCTAAGGGCAATTTGTAGTTTTAGCCCACACTACAATCTGTGGCATTGAGTTCCAGAATAGAATTACCTGTTCTGATAAAGCATGACATAGTATAGCAAAACAAAAAAATTTTCTTTTGTTTCTCTTAACTTGCATGTCTAATAGGAGTGAGAAGCACTGAATAATCAGTAAATATTAGTATAGTCCCATATTTATAATAAGAAATTATTCTTATACCTCTGATGTGTTTCTTTTTAGTAATAACTGATATATTAAATGATAAAATTGAAGACTCAGAAGATAAACCTACATCAGATTTTGGGAGGGAGAAATTCATAGTTCCTTCTGTATTTCTTCCCATAAATTTAGCAACATTGTATTGCAAAATCTCCTCTGGAATAACACTTTTCTTCAGAGGAAGAATGTCAAATCTTATAAATAATTTAAAATTTTTCCACTTACACAGAGTAAACTACCTGATCAGAAATACATTTAACACCCTTAGAACCATCTTTTTCTTGCCCAGACTGTGCGGACACTGAAGATCTCTTTTACGAATTCACTTTGGAATGGTATAGAAACTTCCTAGCACTAGCCACATCTACTGCCTTCTGTGTTGTTAGGAATCTCAGTGACTGATGGTCACTTGGCAGTCAATTTGCAGCAATGCTTTTCTATTTATTTTAGAGGTATCCTTAGTTATTTAAGACATAAGAAAATAAAAATGCTTAAAAAAATCTTCACTGATTCCAGTTGTATTTACGTTGAATTTCAAATGGGATTGGCACTACACTGATAGTTGTGACCTGAGTCCTGAATTGTAATGCACATCAGAAGACTCACACCTTCATGGTATGCCATGGAAGTCAAGAAGAGCTGAGGGCACGAGGTGCTGTTCACAAGGGTTTCATCTTCTTATTGAAGAAGGTGTGGACTGTTTTATGGCAATTGGTTCTGACTTAACCCTTATTTCTTCACACCTTTCTTTTGTGCTACTCTCTCTAGAGATCATCCAAATTAACTGCATCAGGAGCAGCTTTTTGGATCCATCCCACTGGTTCATTAGAACCCTCTCTTTCTTCTTTCTTTCTCACTTCTTCTCACACACTATTCCAAGGGAAGATCTGTCCACACAGAAAACTGATGATTATCTATTTAACAGATATGACATATTAACTTATTTTAAAAAGACAATTTTTAAGGTAAGTGAATGAAATACTATCGTACACTCCACATATGCCCATGACAGTTCAGTTATGCATCTGTCTTTCTCATAATGCCCCTTCAAATTTTAGACTCTCTCTCTTTTTCTTCTTCTTTTTATTTTTTTTTCCATTGACCTTCATAATTTAGTAGCTTTTTCAATGCACAAATCATATGCAGTTATAATTGTCCTTCCCTTCCCTGAAGTGTAAAACCTTCATGTTCCTGTCCCAGTTCTGGGTCATATAGTAGAAACTAGATGTTTTAATCACTTCCCACACTCATGAAGGGACGTATCTGCCATGTCTTTGACATCAAAACATTAGATGTCTAATTGTGACTACATTAGACTCCCCCTTTTGTGAGCATGTTCAGAAGGATATTCATTTTACCGTAAGAGAGGAGTGAGAAAGGGTTTGCCCTGTGAAGGTGACAGTAACATCTCTCTCTGCTTCCATCCTTCTTGGCATTCATCTGATTTACCATGTCTCACTTTCCCATTTTCAGAGGAAAACAGCAGTATTTAGATTGTTAACACACTGTAAGAAGGTGGTGCTTGGTAGACATTTGTAGACACCCAGCACAGCAGGGTCCTCATTCCTGGCCTATCTAAGCACTGTTGTGACCCTAGTAGTAACATTCTTATTACCCTGACAGAAGCTGATCCTGATGCCTGCTTTCAGGCACAAGTCACACTTGACTGCAATGACAACTTTGTCCAAGCAAGGCCTACAGGACTTAGCCACATAATGAAGCTAGAAGCTCTCCCATAGCTGTATCCTAATGAACCTGAGAGAGGATAATATTCTGGCAGCAGGGAGGGGAGAGAAAGATTAAAGTGCAAACAGAAGTGGGGAGGGTAGAACAGCACAGTAGGCAAATGTATTAATGTGCTCATTGGAATAGTTGAACTAATGTAAATGAAAATACCCCTTTGAGTGATATCATGCACTAACGTACACCATGGTTCTTCTGTTCTTCTGTATTCCCTCTCTTTTATTTTCCCTCCAGCAAATCTTGGTTTTATTCTCAAACTCTTCATGACTAAAAACCTCTTGTAGTTTTTCAGACCCTGATGCTTTCCAATGAAAAACCACACCATTCTCCAACTATGTCTTCTCTCTGCATTTCTGTCTGCATTTTATAGTCTCTGGAATATCTCCTTTGCTCAAGCTCCGCCGAAAATATCTGTACATAAAGAGAGGTGGAAAACACTTTCTGCCACTTTCCTTCCAGAAAGGTTTAGACTTAGCCTAACTTTTATCCAAAGCCCTAGAGCTCTGAAGTATTTCTTAAAAATTTCAATGGAAAGGAAGTTTCATAATGACTGCTTATGACCCAGCTGCCCAGACTTGAACAAGCTTTAATCAGGAAGCCACAAAGCTTCAGTTAACACCAGTTGTGTTAGCACATAACTCAAGCAATGATAGATTGTATTCAAAATCTGGTAAATACAAAGATACCACCCCTGGTTCAGGAAGCCCGTAAGCCTTCAGGCCCGTGTGCTGTTAAAGAAGACTCACGATGTGCTTACTCTGTTTTTGTACTTATCCTCAGGTCATCCATCATATTAAAAAAAAAAAAAAAAAAAGACTACTGGGTGAGCTGAACATGTACACAAGCACTTTGTAGATTTTCTTTTTCTTTTATTATTTTTTTTTAATATCAAGTACAAAATACTAAACCTGTTTAAAGATATATATATTTACACGTGGTCACTTAGGTTTAACCCAATGCCAACATGACTGCATTGCTTCTGGGGAGGAAGCAAAACTTTTCTGCCTCAAGAGAGGATAGGAATATTCTGTATTAGCAAGAACTGTCTGGGTTTGTTTACATGTTATCTTTTGTTTGTTTGCTCTTGAACACTCTAAGTAGCAGCTGTTTATTTTTCCTCTCAATTTCCAGTTAAATAAAGAAAAAGAACTGGTCTTACAACCACTGGAAATTGACTTTTTGAAGGATTTTTAAGTATTATTGCAGGTAGCCAAAATCTGGCTCATCTGACATCATGGTACAATTAATTTGAGAAACACACATAGTCTATAATTTCATTTCAATTCTTACCCTTTCTAGCAGCCATCTACTCCAGCAGTATTTGAAGAAAATTATAATTAGCAAGTGAGATGAGAACTATGTTTATAATCTCACGTTTTTTGAATTTACATTTACTTCTGGAACAAAACACACACACACACACAAAAAAAAGCAAAATTAATTTATAAATTATTTATAAATTGTTTTGTTAAGGGAAATATGTAATAAAATGTAATGTTATAAATTTTGTTGCAGAAGTATTACAATAAAATATTTTCATTTTATTAAAAACTTTATTTTTTAAAACCCCTTTTTTTAGAACTTTCTCACTTGTTTGGAAAAAAACAATTAGTGGAAACGACATCTGAGTGATCTTTTTCCTGACCTTCTCCAAAACTAAAGCTTTGTTTCTCTTATCTATTTAACTTCTTATCTCAGGTGGGTTCTGTAAACATCAGCATAGTTAAAAAAAAAAAAAATCAAACAAAAAAACTATAAAGTTAAAGACTGTTTAAAGATTTTTAACCCCAATCAACACATAAAAGCATTAGACTAAACTTTGGATAAGAATAACAACATATGTATGAACTGAGCAGAATCTCTGAACTTTTGGAAATTTCTCTTTTAATATTTAATTCTGTCTAAAATAGAGGATAGTGTATACAGTGCTGAAGACAATGGGGACTTTTTTCAAAGGAAACAAGAAATAATCCAAAGTCTTTTTCTCTAATGAATCTGAAGCCTGCTCTAAAAAGTTAATGAAAAGTCTCTCCATTGAACTCCATGGGCTTGGATCAAGCCCCAGATAAGCTGTTCAGTGAGAGCAACTAAAATAAATTGGGAAGGTTCTTTGCTTTATGAAGTCATTTTAAGAGACGTAATGGAACAGCTGTTGCATACATAAAACACACACGTCCCTTCGGAAATGCAGTTGGGCAGAGCCTTACAGCACAGCACGAGTTGCGGGCATAGCCCTGACAGCTTCTCTGGCTGAACAGACCACTAGCCTGAGCGCTAACCTCGCAATGACTTCTCAAATCCCTCTGGCCCTTTAAAGGGAAAAACAGCTTCATTACTTCCTCGCATAAACAGCCAGAACATAAACACAACATGCTCCATTAAAATGGTCAAATTAAGCGAGTGGAGAACCTTTTCTATATCATGTCGGCTTTAGTGGTTTCAATTTGTTTTTGTTTGTTTTCCTTTTCTTGCCCGATATTAGTTTGCATAGTCTCATTTTCAGGATATGCGGGTGGATACTTAGGTAGAACTGACTTTATTTTATACAGATCATTGCAGCTGCATTTCAAGGATGTTTTTCTTTCTCCTGGCTACATTTGAAAGTGAACATGTGGAGACTGAAAGTGGGACATCAAATATTGTAAATATAAATTATTGCTGATCTTTGAATGATTATGCTGAGAGTCATATCAGGATTTGTCCCTTTTTTTGCTGTTTGGACAAAAAGTATCTCTCTCCAGTGATTTCACAGCGTAAAAGTGTGATGAAAGAATAGATCTTTTAGCCTTTTTCCAGTTCTTTATAGTTTGTCATCAAGGTATTTGAATATGTTTCAGGTAGAATACAGGGACCCTAACACACTCCCTCTAAGACCAAGTTCTGCTCTGAATCCTTGGCAATTTTCTCTTTTCTGGTTGGTTACATATGCAGTTACCATTTACATGTTTATGCATAAGTATACTGATACTTACAGAGTTGTAAAACTTGTAAGGATAAAAAGGCAGAAAAGGTAAATAGTGATGTCTATACACATCTGTCAGTAAAGTTACTTTTTTCATCTTTCTTTTATCCCTTCTTCATTTTGTCGTCTTTAAGAAATTATTGAGTCCTTATTGTTCCTTTTTTCAGTTTTTTTTTTTTTGTTTCCACCTTAGACTAAGATCCCAAATGATGTTAACAAATAAAAATCCCAAGTTTATACTATTTAATTCATATGTTCTATTACCAAAACCAAGCTTTTCAGGACAGTAGAGCTATCCATCAGAAGAAGTTTCTCACCATTTTGAATTGTATTTTGCTTATCTTCCTGGCAAAGGCACTGTAAAGACTCATGTTTCTAACTAATATTTTCTGATTACCCCCTCTACTTTACAATATTTACAATACTGACAAACTGTTTAGTTTTGTTGTTGTTGTTGCTTGTTTGTTTGTTTATTTATTTTTGGGGCACTAAGATATTTTATATTAGCTGTCATTAATGAACTTATAATCAAACTATATTTTCTGGATGACTGATCTGAGGAAACAGAACATGTACGGAAAAGACAACTGGACTTTTATAAAAAGAGTTCTAATATTCCATCTGATATGGTTCAGAACCAGAACATGAGCCTTTTGGAGGAATGGAAAATCTTTATATACTGGATAGAGTTACCAAAGAGCAAAACATGCTGAGTCAGTCATGGGACAGGAAACAGGGCATGTTGATGGTTTTTGCCATTTTTATAAATTGGTCTCTGTCTTGGCTGCTTGAAGTTAGGAAGATTGGATCAGAAATAGAAAATCAGTACCTCTGACTAGACAGTTTATAACCAAGAGTATTTGAAATCTAGAAGCAGGTCCAAATGCAATACTGATATAGCCTCTAGGAGAGCCTGTTTGTAGTTGTATGAAAACCTCCTTCATTATAACTAATAATTAGTTTATCAGAACTGATAGTATTCTAAGACTCTGGGTGTATACCACCAGCTATCTTAATTTATTTTATTCCTGTCATTCACCATAGTTATTACAATTCAATTTATTCTTGGTTTATTCTGGTTTATTCTTATCCTTAACTAATGTGTAGTCAATGGAAATTTGTAACCCTTCACATTCAGAAGGGGCTTGTTTAGTGTTTGGCGTAAGAAAATAACCCCCCAGTGCTAATCTTTAAGTAGCAAGTGTCAGTAAAGACTTGCTTTAAAAAAAATGACTGTCCCATGCTGGCCAGTGAAGGTAGGTTTATGGGGTGATAAAAAGGAAGGACAATTAAGATTCTCTAACCTTCACAGATCTTATTCATACTTGCCAGATTTTTTTTTCCTAAACATTTTTTTAACCAAAATATATATATATATATATATTTTTTCCTTTATGTCACTCTTACTCTATTGAAAAAATATTTATTTATAATATTTATTTTTAATGTAAAATCTTTTGGAAATATGTGTTCTGATTTATTAATATGAGAAGAAATGTTCTGCTTAAAAAGAAATATTTTTTTTTCTTTTCTGCTTTTAAGGTTAAACCTCTGTGAGGTATTTATCTTTTAACTAGAAAGAAAGGAAACAACTAACTAAAAGAAAGGAAACAAATGCAAAATAAACAAATTGATTGATCTGAGTTGATTATCATTTAAATTTATTCATCATATTCTTCTTGTTTCATTTTAAGTGGGGAAAAGTTAAAATCTGAAACACTTGGGGAAAGAAAAAGCAATGTTTCAGTCCCTCATATTAATATTAGTAAGAATAATAAATGCATAAAGACTTTTGTTCAACAATTATTTCTTGGCAATTCTTGAAAGATAAATCATTTAACACAGAATTGAAATATGTCCTCTACCACAAGGCACTTATGATGCTATAAGCATTTATTTTCATATAAAATATAACTTTAAAAATTTATGGAATAGTTTCCATTTTAAAAATATTATTTTATATATGAAGTTTATCAATAAATTAAACTAAATATCCATAATGGTCCATTAACTGAAAAAGAATGAATTTTATTGAGTCTGTTCATGTTTAAAAAAAAAAAAAAAAACAACTTTATTTCAATGCAAGGAAATGTTCTGTTTCAAACTAAAGTAATTCTCAAAATGATACATGATGTGAGCGGGAGGTCTGAAATCAAGGTATGGCCTACATTACCTCAGGCGTGATGCTTGCCTGTTTGCAATAGGAGATAACACTGTTTCTGAAGAACTCGTTTGAAATGGGAAGAACTGTCAGTCAGGGAAAATATCATCTTTTACAGTGAGGTGAAAAGTGACATGTTTAGAAAGAGAAATGTCACACCTATGAATGCAGATCTCCTGGTTTCCAAAAACATCTTTTGTGTCAACTCTTGGCCTCAAAGACCTTTTAATTCAAAAAAAAAATAAATAAATAAAATAAAGTCAAGTTCAAAAACCTTGTTGAAGCTCCTGAGAGGTGCCTGAGAGGCTCCTGTAGGTGCTTGGTCTAGCTAAGTCAATTGTGTTTCCATTATTGGATATTGCTAAAGTGGCCTATATCTTTCTCATGTGAGAAGGAAAAAAGTTATCATCAGCATCATTGTCTCATGTAAGCGTCAAAATTTAGCTAAAATGAATCTGAGCCTTGGTCAAATCATATGAATAAATCATAAGTACAAACCACTATTGCATTTTTAAGAGTGATAATTCAGAAGCATACAGTGTTCAGAGAATTTGATTTTTGTCTCCATACCCATTTTCGTGGATAAAAAATCAGTGTATATTTGTAATCCGTAATATATAGAGCTGAATGAAATTTTATGTTGTGATGTCTCTTTACTTCATATTTGTCTTTGCCAATAAGGAGTTTTTAAAATGTGTTACAGAAGGTCTTCCATCCCTGTTGTGATTGATGGCTTGCAAACTGCTGGGGACAATTCTGGATGGTGGGTAAGAAACCCCATCTCATTTATCTTTATATCATATCTGTAGCAAATTAAACTAAAAACATAGAGTTTGCACACTAAAATGGTTACACTGTGGAGCAATGTGCCTATAAAACAGCATGCTAACAAGCACAACATGATAAATGGAATGCAATATACTTCTATAATTTCAGATTCTCCCAGAGGCAGATGCCAAGGCTATCACCTGTTGAGCTTTACTTTGTGACAGTATGACAATATCTTTGGGAAAGTACTTGCTGGGCTTGCTTTATAAAGAGTGGCTACTGGTGCACAATTGGATAACTTCACACACTTTGCATCTGAGATAAAATTTGTAATACCAACAACCAAATGCACAGTCTGTAACAATTTGTTTGCTGGTGCTCCTGAAAAGAAATGACTTTTTTTCTTTTTTTTTTTTTTTTCGGTAGATGGCAGTGGTCCAGATACCTGTTAAAAACTGGACTCCAGAAGCTGTTTGCAAAATAAGGCTGCTCTTTTTGCATACTATCTGATATCACTAAAGTAAGTGTAGCACTTGACAACCTACCAGCCAGATGTTAAAACTCATCCTCAGCTTCAATAGTGACATGATTCACATCTGTCCAACTTTGTTTAAAAAAAACAAAACAAAAAAAATCCTTACTGATCAATGCTAATTTATTTTTATGTGCCAGTAAACATTTATTAGCATTAACTATCTAGAGTATGTATAGATATATATATATTTTTTTTCCTTGTAAAGTGTTCTCTGACACTGCCTAAAAGGTTTTTCTTCAATGTCATGACTCTCTTCAGGAAGGTGTCAGTAGAGCATGGTTTGGGGAAGGGGTTAGAAGCAACGGGAGTCTCAAATATTTATTTGTCCTTTTAAAAACCCTGGGTCAAAACAAAAAATCATTGACTTGACTCAAATGTAAATATTTCAGGTGATTATTTTTAAAGTATCAGATATTAAAATGATTCATTCAGCACCCTTGAAATGCTATACCTAATGCTTTTTTTTTTTTTGAAGGAGGAGCAGATGAGAAGAAAAGTTCATTCCCTGTGAGTCATAAAACCGAAGTCTAACCCTCAGTGATTACACTCTTCCCAGATGCAAGAATCTTGGATTCAAATTCCTTTATTGGGTTCAGCACAGCAAATGGCATCTGTTTCCCCTACAGTGAGTGTTCCAGCCCCAGGGCTATGAAAGAGTTGTGTATTAAATCTGGTCCAGTAAATATTACATTACTTATACATAGAGGCTGAATGCATGGAGTACATTACACACAGGTGAGATGCAAAGGGAAACTTCCCACATGATAAGACTGACTTGTTGCAACACAGTACCTTGGATTTCTATCTTTTGTATTCCTTAAAAAATCCTCAGGCATTCAGGGTTTTGTGTTTTAAGATTTCCTCCCTTTCCTCCTCACAAGAAACAGAATAGTAGATTTCTGGAGTAAAAATTGTATTTCTCTCAGGGAAAATTAAAACCTAAAATGAACAAAAGATAACATTCACCATCTCTATGGATAGATTACATTCTGTTTTATATATTTATTTTTAACTTAAAATACTATGAATTAACATTTACTTATGTAACAGTGTTGTGAAACTGTGAGATGTGAAATTTCCCAGGCATAAAAATAATGATTATTCTAGTTTTCAGCAAAGCTCAGATGCATATGATAAGAAATGGTAAATAGTTCAGCTATTTAAATGCCCTGGGATACACTGAATAGTGTTGGATACGCTCCTGAAATTTGTAGCTGATTTTTAAGGACTTGGATGTTACAAGTACTTATGTCTTTTCCTGGCTGTATTTTACAGGGCTAGCTTGTATCTAAAGTAATTTTTTATAATCTACAATGACTATATTAACTAACATTCTATTTTTTTTTTTTCTTTAGGTTCAGATAGTGATAACTGCTGGCCTCACTATAGAAAAGTAAAATAAAAATAGATTCATCTGTGGTGACAGCTTATAAACAAAAACGTTCCCTTCAAGCAACTATAGGTAAGGATTAAAAAATAAAAAAAAAATAAAAAAAATCCTAACATCTCATATTGATTGCTGGGTCAATGCTGTTCTTGAAACTGTAAAATATGAATGAGCAGCCTTTGAACAATGTAAGATACTAGATACCTTTGATCAAATCTGGAATGCATTTCTGCACCGCTACTCACTAAAAAGAACAAATAGATGATAACCCTCAGATGATCAACCCTGTATCCACAAGGGTTTCCTCTGTGAAGCCTAAAAACTAAATATATATTGACCAAATGACAGCTTTGAGAAGTTATGATCATTGTTTGTGATTCATTCACTGAAGTAAACACCAGAAAGGGACAGGCTTTATTTAGGTAATTCCAAAGGGACTGATGCACAATTAAAAACAGGGAATTAAACAGAGAAATGTGTAGACTGGACATCATAAAATACTTCTTAATAGAGAGATCTGTCAGACTGTGAAAGAATCTATCAGAGGAAACAGGAGAAATTCCCTTTCTTCCATGAAGCTGGATGTGGTAAGGTGCTGTTGAATACAATTAACATATAGGTTATGGTAGATAAGAGGAAATTCTTGCTACAATTTGAATTTTCAGTTTTAGATAAATAATAATAAATCAGAAATGTTAGCTGAAGTGCCTGAGTGACATTTGTGTACCTTGGAACTCCAATTTCCATTTTAACTTTTTAGCTAATTGTATTCCCCATTATGGATGTGTAACTCTCCGTTTTACACGTCACAAAGTCAGTATGGAACAGATCTATCTGAGGTGTTTTGTGGGAGAAACAGAATTACTGTTCATGAAGCTGTATGGAGGCATAAAGCATGAGAATTACAGTGCCCCTTGTTTTCCAAATAATAGATAAAATATTAAAATGTACATGAAACTTTTTTTTTTTTGGGGGGGGGGGGGTTGTTGCTGTTTTTATTAATTATATATTTTTTAATTTATTTTCATTTATTATTTAAAGTTGTCTTTTATCTATTCATTTTCTCTAGTGTTAAGCTTACCAGTTCTATGTTCTTCTGGGTTCTGAAGTCAAGAAGGAGAAGAACTGGCAAGGAGAAGGGGGCTAACGATGGGTCATCCATATCCCATGTCTTCCACTGGGAGAAATGTGTGGCTGCATACATTTTCTCAGATACTGTCTGCCTTTTTTTTTTTTTTTTTTTTAAATGAGTATCCAGCTTATATCTGAATCTTCTACAAAAATATCTCCCAACCCCAGACAGGACAAAGAGTTGTTGCTTGTTACACAGCAACTATGGAGGTTTGTTAGATCTTTTTTCATTTAGTACTCATCTATAACAAGTTGAGCAATAACCATTTGACCAAAATACTATAATAAGTTATGACTGCAGTTAAAGTAATCTAAGACCTTCTTAGGTCAATACAGACTTGGATGATGGCATTTTCCTGTGCTACCAGGGGGATGAAGTATTTCCTTGAACATTCCTTCAACACTAAGTCTGTATAATTTAGTATAAGCACTTAATATTACCCATTAAGAAATAGAGGGCAATCTTCTAAGAGACATCAGTATTTATATATTTCACACAATTAACAAGGACAACATTCCAGAAAGGTTAGGGAAAATAAAAAAAAGTGAGGTCATTAGCATGGACATGCTACTGCTAGACTTTAAAAAGATTTAGTTATAGTGATGTTTCCTGGTTGTCATTTACATTACTAAACCTGTCTGACAGAAGGTCACGGAAGCCCAGTGACTTGTTCATAGCCAACTTCTTAGGTATATCCTTTGATACACATGAAAGGTGTGAACACTGGTATCTACTCTCATTTCAGAAATGAAGGTCAATTTAATCTCTTTAAAATGAACCTGAATCATTCCAGTTTAACATATATTTCTATTTGAAGCTCCAGAAAACATCAGAATTAACAGCTACTATATTTTTCTCATCTGTTTGTAAAACTCACAGAAAATGTTAAAACAGTATTAGTTGTTATTCTAAGATCCTTTCCAAATAGAATTTTTTTGTCCAATCTGTATAACCTCTTAAATTATGAGGTCAAACAATAACACTTCTATAAGTCATTTTAAAGAGTATATTCCAGAGTGTTTTCCTTAGTTGACTGTGGAGCAAGCTGGTGTTCCTAAGTCTCGTAGCAGGAATAAATTTATTCTTCCTGTTTCTTTGATTACTTTGAAAGATCATTTATTTTACTGAAAGATTTGAGGTGATCTGGAAGTTGCAAAGGAATTTTAGCAGCCTACTATGTTGAAGAGAGTTGCTACCTGCAGAAGAGTTGTGAACCACAGTGCTTTTGCATCTCTATACACAAAATTTACATTCCTCTTTTGGCAATATAAGAATCCAGACAAATTGATAAGAAAACAGGTTTTCTGTGTGATTATTAAAGATACTTTGATTTGTGCAGAACAGCATGAAGCTGACACAGGATAAGTAATGCAACAATTCAAAGGAAGACGGGCAATTTCAAGGTGTTTAAAACTTAACTTTGAAGTTCTTATGGGATTGTTCTGAATGGACGGAAATTCACACCACATTTTAATTTCCTTAAAACATTTTAAAACTGGAAGCAAAAAAAGAAGCAACCAACAAACCTTGTAGGAGAATCTAAGTTATAAATAATCCTGTTATTTCTTTTTCATACTTTTTTTTTTTTTCTTTTTTTCTCCTTACCTGGAAACAATGGTGTTTTCTTTTGATTTGTCAGCTAATTGTCTCATGGAATGGTACAACTGCATCTCAGGAGAGATTAGGTGTTTAGTCTGAGCTAAACAACTGGGTTTCCTCTGTAGCTGACAGTGGGAGATTAGTGCCTCAGGAAGGCAATGCATCCCATTTTATGATGGGTATTTAAAAGGAAGATCTACAGAGAGTGATTCATTTTAGCTATATCTCATCATTAACTATGGGGAGTCTGAGGGAATAGCTTAAATTAGATACTTAACTTCAAGACAGCTACAAGTAGAGGGGAGTCCCACCCCCTCATTACTATAAAATATATACCTATATCATTCACAAAGATTACATTCAGCTGCAGGTAAGTATTTGTTGGTGACTAGACAGACTTTTGTGTGGCACCCTTCCCAACAAACTTGTACACACCAAGGGTCTGACCCACTGAACTTATTAGAACATTTCAATTCATTAAATTATCACAGAGTTCACAGCCCTTATAAAGTTGTAGGTATGTGGTATTATGACCAAATCCCAGTGTCAGGAGTAAATATTATTTTACCAGTTCCATTTTTTCATGTTTTCTTGGTCTTCTGTTCTCAACTTTTATTCAGTATTGATATTAAACAGCCTTTGTTCTCAAAGTATTTGGTAAGAAAATATTCGGTATCAGTGCAAAATGCAGGTTCCCTATTCAGTGAATGAGGCCTTAAGAAACCACTTGGAAAATGGTGCAGGTACCGGTGTGCTGTGAACTGTTTCTATTGCAAAGTTCTAAATTAATTTTCTTGGCATGTCTGACCAAAATCTTAGCCAACGCAGAACATGTACCGATAAAGTCAGTGACAAAGCTTGAAATGGAAACAACTGAAAACACAAAAACAATCACTGCCCAACTGTCTTTGTCTAAGCTGCCATTTACTTATGAGTAATTGGATCTTATTGTTTCTGCCAAATTTGTATTTTACTGCAGCTGGGAAAACAAGAAAAAACACATCTCTGTTCTTGAATTCGAGACAGCTGGGTTCTATTGGAGGTGTTTCTGAGTTTCCAAGCAAGGAAGAGTCAGTGTTCACAGAAAAACTGCTTTCCTTTTTTTGACAGTTAGAAGTTAAGCATGCATTTCATGAAGAGAGACAAAAAATAAGCTCTGTATAATTACATACAGATGTAGATCTGCAATTGTGCTGTAATGCTGAACTGGAAATGAATTTCTTGCACTGCAAATCAATTTGTTCATTAGAATGATCTCCAAAATTTTGCTAGACTCAAAGGTGTTTGAGACTTACATTTCTTTGAGTAATGTTTAAATAACCATTCTGTTAATGTACTGAGGATAACGTACTCATATAACTGCAACATTTTAGGCTGAAAGGTACTTATGGAAGTCATCTGTTTTGATCACCCTATTCAAAGAAGTGGTGGGGAGACAGTTTCAAAATTGTATCATATTGTTTAGGTAATATTTGAATAGCTGTTTATATATTCCTAATTATAGTACATTATTCCAATAAAGTTAATAATAACACTTAACTTAGTAGATTGACACATACATGCTTTACTATTTCTAATCCATTCTTTAGCTTACTTCCCCCATATTGTTCTTGTAAATTCCACCAGTTCAGTTTTCTTGATTAATGGGAGTTTGAGGGGTTACTATATAATCCATTTCTTAATAAATCAGTAACCCAGAACAATATCATGGTGATTATAATTACATTCATTCCTCTTCAATTTAAGGCTTTCTTTGAGATGTTTTTATAAACTTGCTATTAGCCTCTTTCTTGCTCTTGCTTCACTGATTCTTACCAAACTTAATTCACCTGTAAACTATTGGCCAGCATTAGTTAATGTTTGTTACTCAGATTGCAGAGGTTTGTTAGATCTCTACCATGTATATACTATTAACAGAGATAAACTGAGACAATTTAGGCAATAGCCACTTGAAAAAAGTCAGCTGTTAACAGACAAATCAAGGTGAGATCACCTCAGGTCAATGAAGCCTGGAAGAGTCTTGAGTCTCTGATAATCTGATAACCAAGTTAGTGTAAAACCTCTGTTTTTGTAGTGCTATCAGAAATTGGTTTTACTGGACTACAAAAACAGACTGCCATTAGACTAGTAAGCCACTAGGTCTTTCCATTTTTGCGGATAAATGTGAGTCTTCACACGTGCATGATCTAGTAATCATTTTCTTCAGTGGAACCATTTCCTTTTTTATAAATAATGATCATGAAGACAATAGCTATAATTTGATTTGCACATATTCCAATGCTAGAGCATGGAGGTACTGAACCAGCTTTTGATGTTTATTTTCTCTACTTAATGAACATGATCTAAAGGAACAGGACTGGAAACAAGGGATGGAGAGAGAAATATAGCTGCCATCTTTTTCCTGTCGAGTCCTTTATACCCCAACATCTAAGGGATTTTATCTAATCATATAGAGAGTCTGACAAGGGGCAATAAATAAACTTCACTTTCCTGAGTGCTACCTCAGTAAGTTAACTACTAAATGACTTTTACCTGTTTCTTTTTGTTTGTTTGTTTGTTTGTTTTTCAAAACTAATTAATGTCAAGATTTTTTGAAGGTTCAAGCCTGTCACAAATTATGCTTTCTCATTCTACTTATGCACCTTTTGAGTTTTTTTCTATTTCCATTTATTGTTGTTACTTTCAGTTCATCCAGATTATTTTTTCTATTCCATTTTGATATTTTTGTTCCACTGCTGTACAATATATTCCTTGTTGTACCAGTTAGATCTTTTGTTCCAAGTTATCTTCTTGGCTTCCAAAAGTTCCTCTATCTTCAGTGACAGAAAACAGTTATGTATTTAGAAAGAAAATCTGTCTTCTCACATTATGCTATGATTCCAAGCACTATTGCCCAGTTTGTTGAAATAAAAAGCAGACTCAAGTGAAACTCATTATGAGTGGAGGGTGTAATAGAACAGCATACATTCTTAAGAAGAGTTGTTGTTCTTGTTATTGTTTTTATTTCAATTAACACAATATGGCTTTTTTTTTTTTAATAAAAAGCTATAGATATGTAGACTCATTTTTTTTTCATATCAGCTGTTATCTAATCTTACATTCATTGGATTCTTCCCTATTACAGACTATCAATTGTCCTGACTAATGATACTGCAATCCTTACACAATATACTGAAACAGATTGTTTATTCTAAGCTTGCTTGGGATGGACAAACGTAGGAAAAATACTGTCTTACTCCTACTTCACTGATGCCTGCATATTTTGAGAAACTTAATTGAAGTAAATGTAAAGTCGGACTATTTGAATACATTTCCAAATTCAAGACGTTTTTTTGAATCTGATATATACCTTTTTATTTTACAGTGTTGTAGAGGAAATCTCATAAGCATATGATTTGTTATTGTTATGACAGCTCATTAGGGCTGCCTGGAAAACAACATTTCCATTTTATGAAAAAAAAAAAAAAAGATTGCTTTAAAATTAGTTTTTGTTCTGATGCACAACTAAAATTGGATCTATTTGGTTTCTTAGATTCTAGGTGGAATAACAAACAAAAAATACCACCAGCCACCCACAAACCAACATGGCAATTAGTGACCCATAACTGCTTTTTTTAACTTCCGTGTGCATATCCTCACATCTCAGGAATTATTTAGGTCAGTATGACTCTCTGAGACCAGAATTTCATTCTGGATTTAATAAAACTTTACAACCTTTGTCAAAATAAATATTTCCATGTGTACAAAAAAGACCATTTTTGATAAAATTTCATGCATATGTCTTAAATTTTTGTCTAGCTATTTAGCTGAAGCTGCAAAGCTCTACTATAAGCAAGTCTACTGCAAAAATACATCTTAGCAGAATGTATTTGCTCCTACATTGAACTTAGGGTCTGTGTCTGTATGGTTTCATGGCTGAAGATGGGTCACAAATGGATAATTCATGCCACTGACGACAGAGACAGAAGTCATGGTCAAAAATGTTACCTAGGGCTTCTTCTAAACATTTTTATCTGGATATAACTATACATACAAACTCTGGTGTACAAAGGCAAATACACAACTAGATACATATTCAGATTTCTCTTGAAAGCTGATGACAATTTTATTTTTAATCAAGGCAGAAGGAGAAGTGAAAGAATGAATTTCGTTGTTTTCTTTCCCCATCTCCACCCAGAACAACAATAAAAAGCAATAATGATTTAAAAACTAACCAAACACAAACAACCAGAAATTACCCAAATAACTCTGAATAGATTTTTTATTGGTTAGCTTTTATTATGAGGGTTGGGTTTTCAGTTTTCCAGACTGGTTACCACCTTCGTAACACTCTTCTAGCTACAGAAAACTGCATCAGTTCTTCTGAGAAAAAGAAAACAAATTAAAGCAATTGTATCTTCCTCTAATGAGACCTGTTGTCTTCATTAGTATTCCTGTGAGGCATTATACAAAACAAACTGAACAAGACTGCTTTGTACAAATAAACAACTTAGGTCTGTCATCAAAAATCTTGCACCAAGTCATTATCTGTTTTCCCTGTTAGTTTTAGCTGACTCTACATTGTCTGTATGGTTAAATGGTAGCATCTAGTGTAATGCAGTGACATTTTCTCTGCACATTATGTTAGAAATAAGTACTCTAGTGACCAGTGATGAGTGGTGTTTCTCAGGAATTGGTATTGGACTGGTGCTGTTTAACATCTCTGTTCGTGACTTGGACAGTGGGGTTGAGAGCACCCACAGCAAGTTTGCTGTTGATACCAAGCTACATGGTGTAGCTGACACACTGGAGGGATGGCGACACAGAGGGACGTTGATAAGCTTTAGAGGAGGGCCCATGAGAACATTATGAAGTTCAACAAGGCCAAGTGCAAGGTCCTGCATCTGGGTCAGGACTATCCCAAGCACAAATACATCCTGTGTGGAGAACGGATTGAAAGCAATCCTGTGGAGAAGGACCTGGGGGTGTTGGTTGATGAGAAGCTCAACATGAGCCAGCAATGTATGCTTGCAGCCCAGAAACCAGCCATATCTACCAACAGCTCTGTGCAGCCTGCTCTAGTGGTTGGCAACCCTGACCAGAGCAAGGGGATTGAGACTAGATTATCTTTAAGGTCCTTTTCAACCCAGGCCATTCTGTGATATCCTGGGCTGCATCAAAAGGAGCATGGCCAGTAGAGCAAGGGAGGAGATTCTTCCCTTCTACTCTGCTGTCATGAGACCCCACATTGAGTCCTGGGTTCAGCTCTGGAGCCCCATTATAAGAAGGATATAGGCATATTAGAGTGAGTCCAGAGGAAGGCCACAAGGGTGATCAGAGGGCTGCAGTATCTCTGCTGTGAAGACAGGGTGAGACAGTTAGGAGAAGAGAAGGCTCATGGGAGACTATAGAAGCCATCCTGTACCTAAAAGGGGCCTACAGGAAAGTTGGGGAGGGACTCTTTGTCAGGGATTGTAGTGATAGGACAAGGGGTGATGGCTTTAAACTAAAAGAGGGTAGGTTTAGATTAGGCAAAAGGAGGAAATTCTTCACTCAAAGGGTGGTGAGGCACAGGAACAGGTTGCGCAGAGAAGATGTGGATGCCCCATCCGTGGAAGTGTTCAAGGCCAGGTTGGATGGGGCTTTGAGCAATCTGGTCTGGTGGGAGGTGTCTCTGCCCATGGCAGGAGGGGTTGGAACTAGGTGATCTTTAGGATCCTTTTTTACCTAAACCATTCTATGATTCAAATACATCACAAAACCTAACTAGGTTCTTGTTTCAATGTATCTCTCAACCTATATAGCTGTCTTACAATACACTCTTTCACAATTATGTAGGTAAGCACATGAGTTTTACTGTATTATTGTTTCCAATATGAAAAAAAATAGTAAAAATGTAGACACTCGTCTATGGGGATTCTGTCAAATTCTTCAACCTCATGCACAAAGATAACTACAGGAGATTGGACATGGCATTCTGCCCTAGCGAATAGCTAGTATTTACTGTCTTACAAAGAAGTTAAAAAATTGACCATAGGACTACTACAAAATAATTCTTAGATTAGGATATATTCTGCCTAATGCTCATTATTTACAGACTGGTTTATTATCTGAGTCAGAGTAAATATTAATTCATTGTTTCTTCTTAAAAGAACATTACAAACCCAACTCATTGTAACTCATACAGTCTCTTATTCTGTACTGAAAATGTACAGAAAATTGTATATCCTAGAAGGCTGTATATTTTGAACATCTCATAAAGCCAATGTGTACACAATGTAGCTGTAAAGAATCATCAACAAAAATTCTGGCAAGCAGTTTGCTCTTTTCAGCATTATTATCATACCTTTTTTTTTTTTTTTTTTTTTTTTTTTTTTTTTTTTTTTTTTTTAATGGAGAAACCATGGCAGGGAGAAACAAGCTGAAACTAGGTGGAACATGGTAAGTCACAGCCAGAGCTATTCCAGTCTTTAGCCTTTAATTTCAAGTCATCTGACTCATGATTTCTCCTTTACTCTTACAACTTTAATCTGCAGATATAAAAATCACGCAACAAATTAAGAAGGAAGAATTGAGGAATGACACTGGCCAGTACATTTATATTTTAAGTTATTTTAACAGTTCTTTTGCTCCCCTTAAGAAGACCAACATTCACAAATTTTAAAATTACTGTGAAGGACAAAATGAAACAATAGAATTGTGCATATCCATTTGGCACTTGAATAGATCTAATATTACCACCCGAGCAAAAGAGAACCTCAGGGACTTCATTCTGCTTTCACTTATGCCAGTAAATCTAGAGTAACTTCACTGCAAGTGTTGTAGTCAATAGTTATTCCTGATTTACAGTTATGAAGCCAAGAGAAAATGGGGTTCTAATTGATCAGTAAAACCTGTTTCAGTGTAGATTTTTCTCCAGGAGTCATCTTGCTGTAGTAATTTAAAGAAAAAATAAATAACAAGATTCCAACACCACAGTGAGCTGTTAAGGAAATTATATATCAAATAAGTTCTAAAAAGCCTGGAGAACCGCAAATAGAAGTTTTGCCTTACAGGTCTCATTTCTTACATAGATTTAAATAATTCAATTGTTGAATAAATCTTCTGTATTCTATTTATGCAAGCATTTTCAGTTTTCAATCCCCAGCAGCCATGCCAAGAGTCATGAGGAAGAAAGGATCTGTTTTGATCATTGAGAAATGTGATGTGAAAATAAGTTACATACCTAAGTTTCTATACATTTTATAGGAAAGGTATGGATAATACTATACTGCCTACAAGTATCCTCCACAAAAATGAGATTGGGAGAAAAAGAAAAAAAAAGGAAAAAGAAGTGTTTCTTTCCTAAACTTAAATAATTTATTTGCTGAATATTCTGAATAAATTTGAATGTCATGCATTCACAGGTTTCCTCTGATAATTTTGCTGGTAATAAAATTTAAAAGAAAACGAAAATATACCAAGCCTTCTTTAAAAGAGGTAACAATCAGATAAGAAATACTTTGTAGTTTCAGGAAACATATCATATGGAAGAAGGTTGCTGTAGTAACTTTGGGAAGAATATGAGAAGTTGAAATACATAGGCTTTTTATTATATATTTTAAACAATTTTTCAGTCTTTAATCTGTAGTTCGTTGATCAAATATGAGCTACAGGGAATTCAAAAAAGCTTTTTTCACTTTCCGTGTTCTTCTGAGGTCAAAGTGATGGGGTTATCAAGTTGTCAAGTGTTATTGTTTGACAAGAGTATCACAGAATCACAGAATCATCCAGGATGGCAGAGACCTCCAAGATCATCTAGTCCAACCTCTGACCTAACACTAACAAGACCTCCACTAAACCATATCACTAAGCTCTACATCTAAACGTCTTTTAAAGACCTCCAGGGATGGCGACTCAACCACCTCCCTGGGCAGTCTATTCCAATGCCTAACAACCCTTTCAGTAAAGAAGTTCTTCCTAACATCCAACCTAAACCTCCCCTGGTGCAACTTTAGCCCATTCCCCCTCGTCCTGTCACCAGGCACATGGGAGAATAGACCAACCCCCACCTCGCTACAGCCTCCTTTAAGCTACCTATAGAGAGCGATGAGGTCTCCCCTGAGCCTCCTCTTCTCCAGGCTAAACAACCCCAGCTCCCTCAGCCACTCCTCGTAAGACTTGTTCTCCAGACCCCTCCTCACCAGCTTTGTTGCCCTTCTCTGGACTCTCTCAAGTACCTCCATGTCCTTCTTGTAGTGAGGGGCCCAAAACTGAACACAGTACTCGAGGTGCGGCCTCACCAGAGCCGAGTACAGGGGCACAATCACCTCCCTAGACCTGCTGGCCACGCTGCTTCTTATGCAAGCCAGGATGCTGTTGGCCTTCTTGGCCACCTGAGCCCACTGCTGGCTCATATTCATCTGGCTATGAACCAGTATTCCCAGGTCCTTCTCGGCCAGGCAGCTTTCCAACCACTCATCTCCCAGCCTGTAGCTCTGCTTGGGGTTGTTGCGCCCCAGATGCAGGACCCGGCACTTGGCCTAGTTGAACTTCATGCAGTTGACCTCAGCCCATCGGTCCAGCCTATCCAGATCCTCCTGCAGAGCCTTCCTACCCTCGAGCAGATCGACACACGCACCTAACTTGGTGTCATCTGCAAACTTAGTGAGGGTGCACTCGATCCCCTCATCCAGGTCATCAATAAAGATATTGAAGAGGACTGGCCCCAGCACCGAGCCCTGGGGGACTCCACTAGTAACCGGCCTCCAACTGGATTTGGCTCCATTCACCACAACTCTTTGGGCCCGGCTATCCAGCCAGTTTTTAACCCAACAAAGCATACACCAGTCCAAGCCACGAGCAGACAGTTTCTTGAGGAGAATGCTGTGGGAAACAGTGTCAAAAGCCTTACTGAAGTCAAGGTAGATCACATCCACAGCCTTCCCCTCATCCACTAAGCATGTTACTTTGTCATAGAAGGAGATCAGGTTCGTCAAGCAGGACCTGTCCCTCATAAACCCATGCTGACTGGGCCTGATCGCCTGGTTGCCCTGCAAGTGCCACGTGATGGCACTCAAGATAATCTCCTCCATGAGCTTCCCTGGCACTGACGTCAAACTAACAGGCCTATAGTTCCCTGGGTCTACCCTCCGACCCTTCTTGTAGATGGGCGTCACGTTTGCTAGCCACCAGTCAGCTGGGACCTCCCCTGATAACCAGGACTGCCGATAAATGATGGAAAGCGGCTTGGCCAGCTCCTCTGCCAGTTCGCTCAGTACCCTCAGGTGGATCCCATCCGGCCCCATCAACTTGCGTACATCTAAGTGCTGTAGCAGGTTTCCAACCATTTCCTCATGGATAGCGAGGACCACATCCTGCTCCCCATCCCCTTCCATCAGCTCAGGGTACCAGGTATCCAGAGAACAACTGGTCTTGCCGCTAAAGACTGAGGCAAAGGCGGCATTGAGCACCTCAGCCTTTTCCTCATCCCTTGTAACTAAGTTTCCCCCCGCATCCAGTAAAGGATGGAGATTCTCCTTAGTCCTCTTTTTTGTGTTGATGTATTTGTAAAAATGTTTTTTGTTACCTTTAACGGCAGTAGCCAGATTGAGCTCCAAATGAGCTTTGGCCGTTCCAATTTTGTCCCTGCACAGCCTCGCAACATCCTTATAGTCCTCCTGAGTAGCCCTCCCTCTTTTCCAAAGATTATAAACCCTCCTTTTTCTCCTAAACTCAAGCCACAACTCTCTGTTCAGCCAGGCCGGTCTAGTTCCGCGCTGGCTCATCTTTCGGCAAGTGGGGACAGACTGCTCCTGAGCCATTAAGATTTCCTTCTGGAAGAGTGCCCAGCCTTCCTGGACTCCTTTGCCCTTCAGAACCTCCTCCCAAGGGACTCTGCCAACCAGTGTCCTGAACAGCTCAAAGTCAGCCCTCCGGAAGTCCAAGACGGCGGTTTTACTGGTCCCCTTCCTGAGTTCGCCAAGAATAGAGAACTGAACCATTTCGTGGTCACTCTGCCCAAGACAACTCCCGACCACCACATCTCCCACCAGTCCTTCTCTGTTTGTGAACAGAAGGTCTAGCGGGGCACCTCTCCTGGTAGGCTCTCTAACCAGCTGCGTCAGGAAGCTATCTTCCACGCTCTCCAGAAACCTCTTAGACTGCTTTCTCTGGGCTGTGTTGTGCTTCCAGGATATGTCTGGGAAGTTGAAGTCCCCCACGAGAACAAGCGCTGACGATTTGGTGGCTTCTGCCAGCTGCCTGTAGAACTCTTCGTCTGTCTCCTCATCCTGGTTTGGTGGTCTATAACAGACCCCCACCAGGATGCTTGCCTTGTTGGCATTCCCTCTGATCCTAACCCATAGAGACTCAATATTGACAGGGGGTGGCTTTTTATTTATTCATTTATTTATTTATTTATTTATTATAAAGAAATGTTTCAAATCAATGTTTCAACCCTGCCATGTTCGCATTCTTTAAGTCAATAATTGCCTTATTAATTGTAGGCACAGAGTTGCCATACCAGTACCATAGCATCTGAACACTTACAGCTCTTTCTAAAATTCATTGATTATGTACAGATAAATGAAAACCTGATACTCTGCAAATGCAGTCTGCATTGGGGCAGAAAGCAAGTAATAAAGAATGGCAACAAAAAAAATAAAATGTCTTAACAAACAGAGTTCAGCAATTAGTGCATTAGTTTCTGGGTTTGTTAAGAATTGAGGAACAGCCAGGGAAACATATTTACAGGAGGTAATTCCACACAGATGGGTTTTTGGCAGATCTCTTCACATCTCTCACAGGTGTTTTGTCTACCTCCCCCTCACAGATTTCAGAACAACTCATCAAGAATGCTGTGTGAATTAGACTGCTAACCTAATACAACCCCCAAATAACTTTTTTTTTTTTTTTTCCTATTTTCAGTATTCTGTAAGGCTTACATTTTACTTGATTCTGATGATCAGCTGAAGTGCTTGGGGGGGGGCGGGGCGTAGGAAGGAAAAAAAAAGAAGGTGTTGTGTTCCTGTGGAAGAGAAGAGTCCATCAGGAAGTGGAGAGAACTGTGAAACAGGTTTACCTGACTCGTTACCTGTTATATTGTGTGACTCCATGTTGTAAGGCAAAAGTTCTTTGAAGTTTTCATCCTCTCTTAATTAAGAAGAGGAAAACAGCAGCATACTGCCCATGCTGGCAGCTTTGCGTTTATGGGAGATGAGGACATTTAGGAGGAAGAGGAGTATAAGAAAGGCAGTTGAACATCTTTAATCCCAGCATGCTATCATGAGATTGCTGAAGACAAGGAGAAATCGCCTGGTATTATGCCTTGGCACTGGGGTTTGCACCATATCTAAGAATGTCAAAAAAAGAAATCCTGATGTCAAATATCTTCCTACTAGCTCCACTGTTGATTTCAAAGTCAGACCAGCTTTAGAAGTGGTTCTTTTTGTTCGTTACTACTGTCTGAGTTGTGATAAATCCATTATATTGCTGGGCATGGTGTGAGAATCTGGTTTCTGTAACTGTTCAAAACAGTGTTAGACCTCACTTCCTTAAATGTTAGCTCTCCATTTTTATTTATTTTTTTCTCATTTCAGTGTTAACTAAGGCTTTTCTGTGCTGTAAAAATACTGTTTTCAAATTAAAATAATTTTTAATTATTATATTTAAAAAAAATTAAAAGTCCGTAAAGCAAAGATATGTTTCTGGCTCTATCATGACTTAATGCTTTTCTGTTTCTCAAAGTAAAAAATTTGCTGTTTTTCCCCAGTAACTTTCTGAATGATGGATTTTCTCATGAAACACTGTTGTTAATGTTCACTTGGATCAAAAAAGCAGCTTTGATAGTGTCTCAAAACATTTGATTTTCCTCATCACTCCACACAGTAATTCATCATCACACTGAACACTGGACCATATATTCCTGCCTAACTCAGATAAAAGTCTACACATGAAAGCAATATTTCTTAAACTAAAAGTTATCTGTTGGAAGAAAATAACCAAACTTCCTGATATTGAAGAAGAAAATCTGTGGAATAGCATGTAACCCGAAAAGACTTTAAAGATCATTAGGACATTGTCTGATAAAAAAATTAAGTAATGATTTTTATATAAAGAACATTTTGTGAAGGAAAGAGATACAGAAGTGAATGTATGAATTATGCTTCCAAGCACAAATCTTTTTTCTTTTCTTTTTTTTTTTCCAAGTAATATTTCTTTCTTCAGAAAATATCTTCTGAAATATCTTTAGAGACAAAGAAGAGGAGGGCTTGCACACATGCATGCATAGAAGGATAGAAGGATATATTCTGGGAGATTTTCTCTGCCTATTAAAGCTTTATTTTTGATTTTACTTGTTTGAAGTTCGCATCCAGGAACGTTCCTTTTTTTTTTTTTTTTTTCCCTCAAGAGTTTGCAAAAGGAAAGAAAGAAAAATCTCTGCTGTGCTGTATATTTTTTCTATTTCTTGAGTTAGCTCAGGGTGGGAGGTGGAGTTTCCTCTTCCTTTTCTTTCATTAGTTGCTTTGAGATTCACATCTTTTGTTCTTCAATCTCTCTTATTTGAATTTCTTCTCTTTAAGCCAGCAGGGAGCAAAGGGTGATGAGCCCCAGCCCCAGCAACAGCCTTGGGGCAAAGAATCGTTTTATTCTATTTTTTTTTGAATAATAGTCTTACAGTTTTGTTTTGTTTTATTTTTTTCCTGAAATGTACCTTGGATATGTTGTATTCATATAAGGCCCTTCTGTGGCTTGCACTCATCCTTTTCTTCAAGTTTTTTTGACCCCTCCCCTCCCCTCCCCTCCCCTCCCCTCCCCTCCCCTCCCCTCCCCTCCCCTCCCCTCCCCTCCCCTCCCCTCCCCTCCCCTCCCCTCCCCTTCCCTTCCCTTCCCTTCCCTTCCCTTCCCTTCCCTTCCCTTCCCTTCCCTTCCCTTCCCTTCCCTTCCCTTCCCTTCCCTTCCCTTCCCTTCCCTTCCCTTCCCTTCCCTTCCCTTCCCTTCCCTTCCCTTCCCTTCCCTTCCCTTCCCTTCCCTTCCCTTCCCTTCCCTTCCCTTCCCTTCCCTTCCCTTCCCTTCCCTTCCCTTCCCTTCCCTTCCCTTCCCTTCCCTTCCCTTCCCTTCCCTTCCCTTCCCTTCCCTTCCCTTCCCTTCCCTTCCCTTCCCTTCCCTTCCCTTCCCTTCCCTTCCCTTCCCTTCCCTTCCCTTCCCTTCCCTTCCCTTCCCTTCCCTTCCCTTCCCTTCCCTTCCCTTCCCTTCCCTTCCCTTCCCTTCCCTTCCCTTCCCTTCCCTTCCCTTCCCTTCCCCCTTCCCTTCCCTTCCCTTCCCTTCCCTTCCCTTTCTCTTTTTCTTCTTTCTTCTTTCTTCTTTTCCTTCTTTTTCTTCTTTCTTTTCTCTCTTTTTCTTCTTCTTCTCTGTACTGTTTTGTAAGTTTACAGAATTTGTATACTTTTTTTTTCCTTTTTTTTTTTTTCTGGAATCTCTATCATGTTTTCTCTATTATTGTGGCTTTAATTTATATATGTGTTTATATATATGTGATATGTATAAATTTTCAATTATATGTTTTATTTCTTAAACTGATGTAAGATGAGAGTAAACGTGCTATCTAGCTTCCTAGACATTTAGTGAGAACAAGTATTGAATATTATGACAGATTCAGTTTTCATATATAGACTACTTTTACAGGGACTTTAACCTAGAGTCAAAGGGGGAAAGGGATAAAGGGATAAAAGGGATAAAACTAGCCATGCCGGTTATAAGCTAAGGCATGGTGCACTAGAATCAGAGGGACTGTGTGCTAGTGAGGTCCTTCGGTCGGCTCCACAAGGTGCTGCATGCAGGGAGGCGCATTTGAAGTGCTTTTACACAAACGCATGCAGTATGAGGAATAACATGGATGAGCTAGAAGTCTTGACCCAGTCCCACAGCTATGACATCATCGGCATAAGCAATACCTGGTGGGATGAGTCCTGTGGCTGGTGTGTTGCAATAGATGGTTACAGGCTCTTCAGGAACAACAGGCAGGGTAAGCGAGGTGGGGGAGTGGCAATGTACATGAAGCAGGGGCTGGACTGTGCAGAACTTCAAGTTGACGATGGCAAGAGAGCCTCTGGTAAGGATTAAGGGATGAACAAATAAAGGGGATGTCGTTGTGGGAGTCTATTACAGACCACCTGGTCAGGACAACAATGCCAATTAATTATTTGCAGAACTAAGAGATGCCTCGAGATCAACCCCCCTTGTCCTTATGGGGGACTTCAAATTGCCAAACGTCAATTGGGATTACCACACGGCTGACACGAGCAAGTCCAGGAGGTTCCTAAAGCACCTAGGTGCAGGTGCTAAGGTAGTGAGCTAGGAAAGGTGCCCTCCTAGATATGTTGCTGGAGAACAGAGAGGGTCTTGTGGGGGATGTGGCAATTGGCGGTCTTCTCTGTCATAGTGACCATGAAGTGGTTGAGTTTAAAACTTATGGTGACAGAAGGAAAACTGCCACCAAAATTTCAGCCCTGGATATGGGGAAAGCAAACTTCAGGCTGCTCAGGGAACTAGTCAGCAAGGTCCCCTGGGAAACTGCTTTTAAAGGCATTAGTGTCCATCAGTGCTGGTCAATCTTTAAGCACTGCCTCCTAAAAGCAGAGGATCAGGCAATTCCAAAATATCGGAAGTCAAGCAGGCAGGGCAGTAGGCTGTCCTAGCTGAGAACAGATCTTCTACTGGAGCTTAGGCGAAGAAAGAAAATGTACAGCTTCTGAAAGGAGGGTCAGGCAACATGGAAGGGATATAGGGACACTGTTCATGTTTGTAGGGAGAAAATTCATGTGGCCAAAGCCCAATTAGAGTTGAAACTGGCCAAGTCTGTGGGAGACAATAAAAAGTTTTTTTTAGATATGTGAACAGAAAAAGGAGGACCAAAGAAAACATAAGTCCTCTACTTGGTGGGGAAGGTTACCTCACAGACAATGACATAGGCAAAGCAGAGACATTTAACGCCTTCTTTGCCTCTGTCTTCAACACTGATGATGGGCTTCAGGACCCAGGGTGCCCTGAGCTGCAGGACCATGACAGTGGGAACTCCCAACTGACCCTCAATGTGTGCGGGATTTGCTGTTCCACCTGATCCATACAAGTCCATGTATCCGGAGGAGTTCATCCCAGGGTGCTGAGAGAGCTAGCTGACATCATTGCGGGACCTCTCCCAATTATTTTTCAACGGTCTTGGGAATCTGGAGAGGTCCCAGTAGACTGGAAGCTGGCAAGTGTTGTGCCAATTTTCAGGAAGGGCAAAAGAGAAGACACTAGCAATTACAGGCCTGTCAGTCTCATGTCAGTGCCTGGTAAAATTATGGAGAAGATGATCCTTGAAGTTATTGAAGCGCACCCGGGGGACAATGCAGCCATTGGTCCCAGCCAACATGGGTTCATGAGGGGTAGGTCCTGCCTAACAAATCTGATTTCCTTTTATGATATGATCACCCATCTAGTCGATCAAGGGAAACCAGCTGATGTGATCTTTTTGGACTTCAGCAAAGCTTTTGACACGGTTTCCCATAGGATCCTACTGGACAAAATGTCCAGCATACAACTAAACAAAAACATCATACAATGGGTGAGCAATTGGTTGACGGGCAGGGCTCAAAAGGTTGTGGTAAATGGGACCACATCAGGCTGGCGGATGGTCACTAGTGCAGTCTCCCAAGGCTCCATTTTAGGGCCAGTCCTCTTCAATATTTTTATACACGATTTAGATGTAGGACCAGAAGGTGTTTTGAGTAAATTGCCGATGACACCAAACTCTGAGGAGCTGTGGACTCTGTTGAGGGTGGAAAAGCCTTGCAGAGAGATCTAGACAGATTGGAGAGCTGGGCGATCACCAACCGCATGAAGTTTAACAAGAGCAAGTGCCAGGTCCTGCATCTGGGATGGGGCAACCCTGGCTGTACGTACAGACTGGGCGACGAGACGCTGGAGAGCAGCCCCGCAGAGAGGGATCTGGGTGTTGTGGTTGACAGCAAGTTGAATATGAGCCAGCAGTGTGCCCTGGCAGCCAGGAGGGCCAACCGTATCCTGGGGTGCATCAAGCACGGCATCGCTAGTCGGTTGAGGGAAGTGATTGTCCCACTCTACTCTGTGCTGGTACGGCCTCACCTTGAGTATTGTGTGCAGTTCTGGGCGCCACAGTACAAAAAGGTTGTAAAACCGTTGGAGTGTGTCCGGAGGAGGGTGACAAAGGTGGTGAAGGGCCTAGAGGGGAAGATGTGTGAGGAAAGGCTGAGGTCACTTGGCTAGTTCAGCCTGGAGAAGAGGAGGCTGAGGGGGGACCTCATTGCAGACTACAACTTCCTCACGAGGGGAAGTGGAGGGGCAAGCACATATCTATTCTCCGTAATCACCAGTGACAGGACCCGCGGGAGTGGTGTGTCAAGCTGAGGCAGGGGAGGTTTAAGTTGGACATCAGGAAGAGGTTCTTCACTGAGAGGGTCGTCGCACACTGGAACAGGCTCCCCAGTGAAGTAGTCACTGTACCAAGCCTGTCTTAATTTAAGAAGCGTTTGGACTGTGCACTTAGTCACATGGTCTAAAATTTTGGGTCGACCTGTGTGATTCCGGGAGTCAGACTCAATGATCCTTGTGGGTCCCTTCCAACTCAGGATATTCTATAATTCTATGATTCAATGACATCATATGCCACATTTCATTGTGTAAATGAGCACACAGAATTCTCAGACCTACATGGTGTTCATCTTTCTGTTGAGAGAAAAGAGGTAAAGTTTTCTCAATATTATTGATTTATTCCTAATTTTCATATTCCCTTATGTATAACCTAGTACTTAAAGCATTCACTTCAGAATTAGGCTTTTTGAACCTGAATGGATTTAAGTCTACAACTTCTGCTACACAAGGACAGGTGTTCTCCCCCAAATAAACATAAATTCATGACTCTTGTTGAGGCATTCCTGGCTATACACTGGTTCATCAATATTCATAGGAAAAGAGCATTAAAAAGAAAACATAATTTGGAAGCCTAATGCCTCTGATACTCCACTGAGAGAAAGGATGTCTGTGTTCTAATCCTTGTTTTCCTTATTTATCTCTTAAATTACCAGTCAAAAGGGAAATCTGGGTTTTTCTCATTTCACACTGGTATTTCTATTTCACTGTAGAAGAAAGCTTTTCAGTCTTCACCAAGAACATATTTATTCCTCACAGTCTCATGAATCTATTTGTGTTTGAAAGTGCTGCACTAAAAGGTGTCTGGTATTCCTTCCTTGAGAAAATCAGGGCCTTGCTTCTTGACTGGAGAAATTTTCCCTTTCAGAACTGTAACATTCAATCACAACTAAGCACACAGTCTGGTTTAATTACTTTTATTTTCTTCATTTTTCTTTGGTCAGTAGATCCGTTTTGATCCTGATATTAGGCATTCTGGGAAGCATGTGTGACATCTTGCCGTAAAAGGCTATTTTTTATGACACATATTGATTCTTAAGTGTTCCCCAACCAATGTTAAAGATGTTGAAAGCACCCATAGTCACTATTTGATTAACTTGTACATGTTTCTCTTTTACGTTTAATTTATGTTCCTTGTCCCTTTGGAAATGTCTCTGACATATTCCTCATGACCCCTTAGTGTAACACAGATCTTTGGAATAAATACATTAAAAACTTTTATCCTAAAGTAAATGGATATATCTTGCTCCGTTTCTATTTCCATACTTGGAGGGGTAGGGAAAACAAGTTCTGTATGCTTTTATCAGTCCAATTTGTTTAATTTCTAGTAGAAAGCAATATCTTCAGAACAGTAGCTCTAAATAAGACCTTCAGTTGCAGCTGAGATCATTCTCCAGACTTTTTCTAACACAATTAAAATTTAAGGTAATTAAATGTTGTTGTTGATTTTATATTTCATATATTATTATTAATACCACTACTATTACTTTTGCTTCTATATTTTGTGTTTTCTTTTCATTGTACAAATATCTCAAAGTCCCGTCCTGGAAAAGAAACTTGTGCTTGTCATACAATCACATATTCAAAAGAAAGGTGTGGGAAGATTTTCAGTGTACAGTATCAGTCTTTAAAAACTTTCCCCAGATTATCCAAAATATGAGGAAAGTCAGCAGAGCTAATAAAAAGATATAACAATTGTCCACAAGAAAATCTAGAAATGACTAGGCTGAAATATTCTACAGGAATGTGTCCGACAAATTTTCAACAGGGAGAAAAGATGTCATTGTATCATTTTAAATTATTTTTGGTATAATCTTAAACTGTCACATCATTTTGACATATTAAAAATATTCCTTTTTCTTTTTCTTCATTGCCCTTTATAAATACTTTCTTTTTAGACTTTTCTGTTACATTAAATTTATTAAAATTATATTTACAGGATTCTAAATTATTCTCTGATGAAGAAAGACTGATAGAGCTGGAGATGTTCATTCTGGAGAACAGAAAGCTCTGGAAAGACCTTATTGTGGCCTTTCAGTACCTAAAGGGGGCTTATAAAAAAGACGGAGCACAACTTTTTACATGGGCAGGTAGTGATAGGAGAAGAGGGAACAATTTTAAACTGAAAGAGGGGAGATTTATATTAGATGTCAGAAGAAAATTCTTCTTTCAGTGGGTGGTGAGACACTGGAACAGGTTGCCCAAAGAAGTTGTGGATGCCTCATCCCTGGAAGTGTTCAAGACCAGATTAGGTGGGGCTTTGAGGAACCTGGTCTGGTTCAAGGTGTCTCTGTCCATGGCAGGGGTTTTGGAACTAGTTGATCTTAATGGTCCCTTTCAAACCAAATCATTCCATGATTCTATGATATACAGTCAGTCTACCATTTCATAAATATTTTTGATTTTTTTATGCTATTATGATGCTTCAGTATAAAAGTTGATCAATTAGTGTAATTTTTTGATCCTTAATTTTTAAAAAGAATTGGTGGTGCTCAGACTCAATATCCAACGTCAAGTTTTCCTTTATCTTTGTGTCTTATTTTGTAATCAAAATTTATATTGAAATGTCATAACTTCCTGTAAAATAAATATCATTTTCTGAATGGCTCAAAAGGTAGAGAACTTCACAAAGGTAGTGAACATACTGTTCTTGGAAATTAAAAAAAAAGAAAAAAAAAAAAGATATCTTTCAAAAAAAAAATATTCTTCACTGCTCCTGGGAGAAATCTATGATTTTTGTGACACGGAAGAGAAAATTTTTAAGTTGAAAGACTATGAAGAGATTCTTCTACTATTATTATTTTTAATATATTGTTGAGCATATAAGAATGTCCATACAAAATGTCTGACCCTTTATCTGTCTTCTGGCCCAGGTTGTAGGTGCCCACAGAGCCTGAAATGTATTGAAGGTATGAAGTGATTTTTCCCCTGCCATATCATAGGTTTTCAATAGTCAGTAGTATTGGGATTTCTTGAACTACAGATTGTATACACCATATTCTTAATAACCTTTTCTGTTAAGTCTTGCTAGCTTATATGAGCAACAATTTTTAAAAGGCAGTTTGCCATCTTCTTCAGTGAAAAATGTGTCTTGGTAGGCACAGCTGTGCCTGGTCCTTATGAGGCTTTCATGACTAATTCATGGATGTCTATTTTATCCTATGTTAAACAGATCCTTTTTTGTTATTTAGGTATAGTTGGCAACTTCTAGTCATGCGTGAAGATCATCTCATCTAAATATAGCCATCTGGAAGCTAGGCATCCAGTTTCAAATAACAACATAGGTTCTTTCTGCAGTTAGATCGTTCTCTAGATATGTCTCTTTTTGGCTGAGTAGGGAGTCCAAATAAACAACTTAACCTGGATGCTCTGTTTTCATATGACTGTCTTTAAGAAGACTCTCACCTTTACTGAGAAGAGCAGCCTCTGTTAAGCAACTCTTTTCTCTCCTTACTTCAGTAATGTGACTTTAGTAACACAAGGTAAAAAGCGCACTGCCTTCTTTGTAGTACTTTAACAAATAGTGACTACAGTTATGCTCATAAATGAAATCAGAAGTGAATCAAATCCATCCTCACTTGCACCTACAGATATGAATTTTTCTATCAAAACAAACCATCTGTATCCAGGCTACACACTAGCTCACAATTCTACTAACCCCAGGCCATGTCAGAGTGTAGTCTGAGAGCTGAAAGCCTAGTCTGAGATGGTCTAGGCTGAACCTCACTTGATAATTTCATAGCATGAGTGACTGCAGAACATTTTTTTTTTTTTTTTGGCCTGCTGAATGAGTAACATTTCAAAATTATACTGTGTTTTTGGAATTCATTAGCATGCTAAAGAAGGCTTTGAAGCTCCCGTCTGTTGTGATCTTTACAAGAAAGTCAGCAACAGCTAGGCAGCTTTCATCTTATGACCACAGCTCACCATGCTGTTTCTAATCATTGCGCTCTTGTCTTGTACTCCTTCCATCTGTTTACTACATTCACCTGTTTTCACCTGCCTTAAACTTTATATCTATTTTACAAAATCTAAAGAACAGGAACATGTGTATGTGTGTGTATGTGTGTGTGTTGTGTAATCCCTTACAATGTCATCAAAGCTATTTATTTATTGCCAAAAGGTTGTACAGAGAACTTTAAAAATAAAATATAATAATAATAATAATAATAATAATAATAATAATAAAACATTTTAAAAACAAGCACACACACACACAAAAATCATCCACAGAAATTATTTACAAACAGGTTGGTTCCAAAATAATAAGAATTACTTTTTTTAATGATTTGGGCCATATTTCTGAGCTAGCAAATATTAACTAATAGTAATAATAAAGTTATTGATACATAGTTTTCAATAGCTATCTGAAATTACAGTATTTGAATGCAAAGTAATTTGTTTTCCATGGTTTTGTTCTATGGCCTTTTTATTTTATTTTTATTTTTTTCCAATTTCTAAGGTCAAACCAAAATTATTTTTTAAAATGAAAATAACAGCAACAGAAACAAACAAACAAATAAAAAAATGTTAAGAAAATAATAACATCAACATTTCTCTGGTTCATCAGGAACAAAGAATATTAACTTAAGCTTAGTGAAATGAATGTGGTCTTCACACTTGCTAAAATTAGTTCAAGATACTACTATAAAAGTGTGGAGATACTTTGCCAGGTATCTGAGTAAAAGTAAAACCAACCAACCAAACAAACAACAAAAAATATACTCTCACAAGAATATCTGAAAGAAAAAGGACACATTAGTCAGATGCACACCCTTCACCTCATACAGCAGAGTTCATTAGAAAACCAGAGTAATTTGGTTAGATGGCCCAGTAGAAGGAATATTCAACCTTTAAATAAATACACAATAAAAATAGCACACTGTTACTATAGGGTTACTGGACTGTAGCAGTAAATGAACTGAATAAAATTTTATGGCTTCTTAACATGCTGAGGTTTTGCAGTGTCGTCCATCTTGTAGCCTAACAACATTTCCCAGCCTGCTATCACTGAAAGTAATAGTGCGGATGGAAATTTTATGAAAAATGGGAAATCTACGTTGGTTTTATATTATGTCAGTAGAATGAATAAAGACCATATTTTGGCATTAATAGCTAATGGTGGAAAGAGCAGAGGGAGAGAAAAAGAAAGAACTGCTATATTTTCAGCTTTTGAATTGATGTTTTTTAAAGAGTTGGCTGTAATTATGATATTTGAATGTCATTATCATTAAGCTGATAAATTATTTAGTAAGAAGGTGAACAAGGCAAAGAGATAGTTGGTGTATTCAAGTATCCTAGTTGTATTCCATGCCTCCTTGTGACTCCAAGACTGCTGTATTAATCACGTGAATACCACAGATATGTTCTGTTATTATCTTTCACTGCAAGGTCAAAGTTTCATACTACATAACTTATGGGGTGGGGGCGGAGGGTGGGGAGAGAAGAAATATCAGAATTATTAATCATACTGCAGAACAATGATAAGACAGATTCTTTACTAGCTTAGAATGGATTCTTTAGCGCTTTTCTCAAGCAGAGATGTCATGATGACCTCTATATCACACCTCTTTAGACAACACAGATAACACACAAAGTGGACGAGCAGGAAACAGCAAGCACAACAGTAACAGACAGACACTCAGATGAGGCCTGCTTCCAAGAAGCCTGACGCCTAAGCATGGGAATGTGCTTCAGAAAGACAGCTTTTGTTCTCTTTTGTAAATAAATAAATAAATAATCCATCATGAAGCTGTTGACTTATGAGAAGGACATCAAACGTCATTGTTCCAACTTGTTGAATAAAGAGGAGAAAATGTGGATTTTTCAGAAGATAATCAAAGAGTTCAATATCAACCTCCAGAGTAAAAACAGCACAAACATCCTTTAGAAATCAGAATGACAGTCTTCTTTTAATGGACTATTTTTACCCACCAGATATTAATAAAACGATCAATATCTTCTACACCCCAGTGTTGATTCTTGTGTAGATGATATGCTTTTAAATCTGAAGAATGAATATAAGAATATTGGAAGCTTATACCATAGCAAAAACAAAAGACTGGTATTTTCTTTGTTAAACTTATCAAACACACACACTTAAGAATAATACAAGGTGCTTTTAACAGACCTTTATTAGTCTGAATGCTAGACAAGCATTTTAAGTAGTCGTATATATTCACTTTGTAGTGAAAAGAGAGAAAGAAGAAAAATGAAAGAGAGAGAAAAAGGGTAGGAAAGGGGAAAGGAGAGAAAACAATAGGCAGAAAGAGAGAGAAAGAAAGACGGAGTTAAAAAACAAGTCCAGTATATTACTAACATATATATATGTGTTCACATATACATATATAACATATGTAACATACATAACACACATATATATTTTTTTCACATATCAGTTGTTGAATTGTCATTTCCAGGTGTATCTTTCATCAATACCTATAGACAGAACTTCCATAATTTCTTTAAAATATTCAAATTATGAAATCAGTTGTAATTAAACCCATCTTTAGTGACTTAGCATTGAACTCATCAATCATAATATGATCTCAGGCATGACTACTTGTGAAAATATTACCCCATCCCCAAAACAACACAATTGTCAATACTAATTTCTGAAGAAACATCAGTTATAATGAAATACATATTTAAATATAATTTCCATGAAATCTACTTGATCTTCTGAATATATAAAATGAAGAATTTTGTCTCTGAAGTCTTAGCAAACTCTATGTTATGTCCTGGTTCTCTGCAATATTTTCAAATGTTTTCAAATGAGAACTAAACACCTAGACAGTTTTTACTTTTTTTTTATTTTTCCCCATTACTTTGCTCTTTTCTCAATCATTTTTTTTTCTTTCTGAAAAGACTTTAAAAAGTCAGAGAAATATTGTTAAATTATTTTCATATTTCCTTTATTCTTTAAGACTGGAAATGTCGCTCATATCAGATTCTTAGCATTATTTTCCTTTCTCAGTTCCCAAAAGAAATATCAGCTCAACATCCTCTCTCAGTCTCTCTTATTTTTTATGCTTCTTTATACCTTTAGACTTAAATATTGACAGAATAAAATAAGCAAAACAAATGCACAATTTTAGGTGAAATTCAAAGTGACCGTCATGCAGCATAACAGGCACATAGACCTTATTTTGGCCCAGGGAATAAGAATGACTCTTAGCCTTGAAGAATACAAAAGCAATACTCTTCTCCATATCACCAAAGATTATGCATAAAAGGTTAAAGGATCACTCTTGGGATATGTCAGGGTGTCATTTGGAGAGCTGGCATTATAATAAACTTATTTATCCAGTCATATTTCAATATTTATAATATTTCTTATTGCTATTCCTTTAAGTACTTATGCATACTTATACATTTAACCGTTTGTTATAAATTACTCTTTTAGCCAGAGAGAATTAGTTTATTGAGTAAGTGATCAGCAAGCAAAACAGCGCTGGGCGGCCGGGGAGTCCATGCTCCTCCAAACGGCGCGCGCCCCCCTCCTTTTGCAGTCCCCTTTTATCATCGAGTTCTTCCGAGGTTACGTAGCCCCCCTTCCTGGTACTGCGGCTACGTGGACTGTTGCTAGGTGGTCGTCTCCGGTCCCTCTGGTGGTCGCACGGATGAAGGCAGTAGTCTTCCTCTGCTTGGTATGTGGTGTTTTCACCTCCTTAATTGGTCATGTTGGTTTGTCTTAAGATAGGGCAGTGGGTTATCGGTTTTGCAATTATATTGTTTACATAAAGTTCTCTCAATCTTCTGTCCGAGACTGCAACAGGCAGGGTGCCTCAAGGTTCTTACTGCCACCTGGGTGACTCCCTTTGTTCCGTCTTAATATAGCCATGGGAAATAATGAACAAACATGCTTTATACATCACAATCCCTCCTTTTTCTTTTAGTTAGTTATTTTGTTCATTAATTCCTGGTATGCCCGACTACGGAGCATTAAAGTTTCAGCAGTTTCAGCATCCTCATCCGTGGTTATGGGTTCATATTTAGCACGGATATGCATCAAATGCACTGCCTCTAAACGGCTTTTTACAATTGCGATTACTTGGTTAAAAATACATGGTCCAAAGGTTAGCCCTAACACTAATAACAACAAAGGTCCTGCTATTGTTGACAGCAAAGTTGTAAGCCAAGGTGAATAATTAAACCAAGATTCGTACCAATTCTGCCTAGCCTCATTCTCTCGCTTTCTCTTTTCCAATCCTTCTCTGAGCTTCATCATTGTATCCCTCACTACTCCGGTGTGGTCTGCATATACACAGCATTCTTCTTTCAAGGCGGCACATAATCCACCCTGTTGCAAAAATATTAAATCTAGTCCCCTACAATTTTGCAAAACAACTTCCGATAGTGACCTTACCAATTTTTCCAGGGTTGTAATAGACTGTTCAACTCGAGTTAAGTCTTCATCTACAGCCACACGTAGGGAGGTGAACTCCTGACTTTGTCTGACCAGAGAGGCAACTCCAGTGCCCACCCCGGTACCTCCCAGAATTATCAACGTAGCCAACGTTACAGCCGTGATTGGTTCTCTTTTTGTTAGATGGTACTCTGCTACAGTGTGCCATGTATATACGTACTCTTCAGAATGGTATAGAATTCTTGGTACAATTATTACCTGTATACAGAAATCTTGAGACACATTAAAGAGTTTAAGTGATAAACAAGGGGTAACACCCGTCGATGAGCAGACCCATCTAGCGTTATTTGCGGGTATTAACCACTTTTCTTTACCTCCTGGTGTGACCTTCTCTGTAATACTGCATAGATGGAGCTTTTCACTAGGGACTGTACCTACACGCCTGCCATTCCCAGTTACTTCCGTCAATGTTATTCCTACATCCCTTCCCCAATTGCATTGTGGAGGGTTGGTGTTACTTGAACGGGTGGCCTCTCCCAGATCCCCAGTGGCGTCGTAATATGGAGGCCTTATATTAAGACATAACCAGCAAGGTCTAGGTACGTTTGGATTTGTCTGATTCAATAAGTAATAACTAGCATTCATGATTCTCCACGTGTTATTCTCAGTCATCCCTTCACTTTTAATTTCGTATTTTGACCCACTGATTTATTAATAACCTTTAGTGGTTTTGGGTTATTAGAAGTTTGTATTTCAAAAGCTTGTGTAGGTTGAATCCTTAAAATACTCCCTGATAGTTCTTGGTTTGGTCCAACCCGTTGGGGGTTCTTAGCCTCTTCTTTCTTTATATTTATTATACCTCCCCTATCAGCTCCAAATTCATAAAACCTGATTCCCCAACGTTGTCCTAGGGTCCATCTTTGATCATCCGGTTGGGTTACATTGATGTATGTGAATTTGCAATTCATGTGATCTGACCCGTAGTGCCGTAGACTTCCATCATAGAGGGTGGTTAGTCCGCCCTTATTCTTCCAGTTACATCCTGGTGGTCCGTGCCCCGCCTTCAAACATTTATCTGCTCCAGCCCCGGGATATCTGTGGCTACAGTCTCACAATTCCAATAAGCACAATAGTATTCATTTGGATAATTACAATACAGCCTTCCCGGGTTAGAACTTGGGCACATATAGAAGCTTAATTGGTTAGAACATGTTTGCTATATTTCGACCCCAGGTTACAAGGTCACACAGTAAGACCTTAAAGCTCGGGCCCCCAGCAGTAGTTATCTGCTGCACAACATGGTGATCTTCCCATCTAATTAGACTCCATGTAAAAAGTTTATGAGGGTGCACAGACCCAGGAACAATGAAAACAATCACACCTATTACTATGTATCGCAAAAAGTGGCTAGGGCTCATTTTCCGGAGTTCTTTACCTGGCCGCGCAGTTCCCCACTGTTTCACTCTCTGCCTCACTTGTCAGTTCGGTTGCGGCGAACTACAAGGTGCAGGTTCTTCTCGGCAGCAGTAGTGATCTTCAGGGGAGTTTCTCGGGTAGCTGCGACCTCTTGACCTGTCACCGATCACACAGGGTCCCCCTCCTCCCCCTTTTTACGATACATAGACAGTGACAGTATGTATTATACTTATCGAGTTCATTTCAACGTGAGCTTTAAGTCACCAGGGCCTGCGACCGCTTCCCATTCGCTTGTCTGGATTGGTCCTTTCACGCGACTGGCATGTGTCCACCCCTTCTCAGCCATCCGGATAGCTGTCTCTGTGGTAAGTAAAACAACATAGGGGCCTTCCCACCGTGGTGTTAAAGACATTTCCTTCCATGTCTTAATTAGAACCCTATCTCCAGGTCGTATTCTATGGATTGCTATATCTAACGGGGGACCCTGTGCCACCAAGCCTTTTGCTTGTACTCCCTCCGTCGGTTCATAAGCTGTATTAAATAAGGTGTTAATTGGATATCCTGTACCTGGGGGCGATCAGATGGCGTTTCTAAATCATAAGGCATACCATACAGCATTTCAAAAGGTGAAATTCCGACGTCGGCTCGGGGCTGTGTTCGGATGTTCAATAGTGCAAGCGGTAAACATTTCACCCAGGAGGTCTTTGTCTCCATCATAAGTTTTGTTAATTGTTTTTTAATTTCACCATTCATTCGTTCCACCTTTCCAGAGCTTTGAGGGTGCCACGGAGTATGATATTCCCAATTTGTCCCCAAAGCTTTCATAGTCTCTCGGGACACTTTCAACACAAAGCGCGGACCTTGGTCAGAATCAATTGTTTCTATAATCCCGTATCTCGGGATAATATCTTCTAATAGTACTTTCACCACGGCATGGGCCGTTGTCCTCGTTGTTGGGAAAGCTTCGACAAAATGCGTGAGATGGTCTACAATCACTAATAGGTATTTGTACCTTCCTACTTTTGGAAGCTCTGTGAAATCCAGCTGGATTTTAGCATAAGGCTGGTGCGCCAGTTCCCGACCTCCTAACACCCTTTTCCTCATTTGTCGGGCGTTTACTCTCCTACAGACAAGGCCATCATTCACAACTCATTTTGCTACATTGTATATTCCAATACACATATACCTGGTAGCAAATTGATTCACTAGTGCTTGAGCTCCCCAATGAGTGTTTTCATGAAACCTCCGTAGCACTCTTAAAGCTGCAGACTTAGGGAGCATTTCCCGTCCATCAGGCAATACCCTTTTACCCTCATCTGTCTCTTTTACACCCATTTGAGCCATTTTATCCTTTTCTGGTTGCGTAAAGCAGAGCAATGTATATATGGGCCCGTGTAAGTAGCAATGCGAATTTTTCCCTTCCTCCTCTTCCCAGAACGAGCAACTACATTGTATGGCATCAAAGCCGAAATCCTTCCAACAGGCATAACATGGAAATTCCTTTAAATCTTTTCCACAGTCTGGGCAATCTTTCCTCATTCTTATAATTCATATACTCATTAATGCTGCCCTCTTTGCCTCCTGATCCGCCAGGTTATTACCCCTAACCTGAGGGGTGAAGCCCTTTTGATGCCCTTTTATATGCACTACAGCAATTTCTTTAGGTTCCCTAATAGTTTGTAAAACCTGGGCAATCAATTTCTGATGTATTAAATCCTTTCCTTGTGAATTGATGAGCCCCCTTTCTTCCCATATTTTACCAAATGTATGTATTACCCCATAAGCATATTTCGAATCTGTATATATTGTACCACTTTTATTCTTCAACAGTTTTAGGGCCCGCAAGATGGCATATAGCTCACAAGCTTGGGTCGACCAGCTAGGACTCAGAGGTCCAGATTCTACTATCTCAAATGTTTTCCCATTTACCAGCGCATATCCTGATTTTCGTTTTCCTTCAACTATTCTTGAGGAACCATCCACGTATATTTGTTCACCGATGGGTAATTCCACCTCTTCTAGATCAGGTCTCAGCTTCGTTTGCTCTTCTATATTTCGGAGGCAATTATGTCCTAAGGACTCATTTGGTTCCCCATAAAGAAATTGAGCAGGGTTCTGTAGGGAGGTTGTTTCTAATGTTAATTTCGGAGAGGAAATCAAAATTCCTTCATACTTTAATAATCTGGCATCGGTAATCCATTTCTCTGCCTTTTGTTGCAATACCCCACGTATATTGTGTGGAGATATTACTTTGATTTCCCCCCCAAAAGTGATCTTTTGTGCTTCTTCTACTGACAAGGCAGCAGCCACCACTACCTGCAAGCAATTTGGCCAACCCCGGCTAACTGGGTCCAATAATTTAGACAAATAGGCCACAGGTTTTTTACTCCCTGCCCATTCTTGGGCCAGCACTCCGTATGCCATGCCTTCTGTACTGTTCACGAACAGAAAAAACGGCCTCCTCAAATCTGGCAAGCTTAACACTGGGGGGCGTGCTAGTTCCTCTTTTAACTTGTTCAGCCGTTCCTCACCTTCCCTAGTCCATTTCAGCAACCCGTCCCTAGTGAGTTTTTCATAGAGAAATTTTACCTTTCCACTATAATCTTCTACCCATTGTCTAAAATAGCCTATTAATCCCAGCAATTGCAGTGGGTTATCGGTTTTGCAATTATATTGTTTACATAAAGTTCTCTCAATCTTCTGTCCGAGACAGCAACAGGCAGGGTGCCTCAAGGTTCTTACAGCCACCTGGGTGACTCCCTTTGCTCCTTCTTAATATAGCCATGGGAAATAATGAACAAACATGCTTTATACATCACAATGTTTATATTTATTATGAAATAATATGCTGGTTTGTGGAATTAGTTTTATTAACTATAATCCTTTAAAAACGTTTCAATACATGATCACTGCAGATTATATAGCACTTAAATGAAAGGTGCTTCTCTGGTTTTTGTCTACATTTGCAGGTTTTTGTCAACATTAGCATTATTATATCTAACATAGTTTGGAAATTTTTGATTCTGCCTTTACATTGACTATATGACCTCTGGAGCTCCCTTCTAGTGTGATTTATGGGAATCCATGAATCATATTCTCAACTCTCATTAGGATTAGTAACCTAAAATATGTAATACCACAAACTAGGTCTTCTACATTTCTGCCGTATTTACCATTTTTTCCATTGGTCTGCTAATAATACATTCATTTTGTGAAGTTGTATCTCTACAAAAATCACATCTCTAAGTGTAAGATCCTGCATCTGGGTTGGGGCAATCCCAAGCACAAATACAGGCAGGATGGAGAAAGGATTGAAAGCAGCCCTGAAGAGAAGAACCTGGGGGTGCTGGTTGATGAGAATCTCAACATGAGCCAGCAATGTGCACTTGCAGCCCAGAAACCAACTGTATTCTAGGTTACATCAAAAGCACCGTGGCCAGCAGGTCAAGGAAGGGGATTCTGCCCCTCAGCTTAGCTCTCATGAGACCCCACCTGGAGACCCGCGTTCAGCTCTGGGGCCCCAGCATAGCCATCGGAGGGCCACAAGGGTGATCAGAGGGCTGGAGCTCCTCTCCTATGAAGACAGGGTGAGGCAGCTGGGGGAAGAGGAGGCTCATGGAAGACTTTATAGCAGTCTTCCAGTACTTAAAGGGGACCTACAGGAAAGATGGAGAGGAAATTCTTCACTCAGAAGGTGGTGAAGAACTGGCACAAGTTGCCCAGTGAAGATGTGGATGTCCCATCCCTGGAAGTGTTCAAGTCCAGGTTAGATGGGGCTCTGAGCAACCTGGTCTGGTTCAAGGTGTCCTTGTCCATGGCAGGGGCATTGAAATTAAATAATCTTTAATGTCCCTTTCACCCTAAAGCATGCTGTGATTCTATCATTCTAAATGCATTTCTGGCACAGTAACAAAAAAGAAAAAAGAAAAGAAAAGAAAAGAAAAGAAAAGAAAAGAAAAGAAAAGAAAAGAAAAGAAAAGAAAAGAAAAGAAAAGAAAAGAAAAGAAAAGAAAAGAAAAGAAAAGAAAAGAAAAGAAAAGAAAAGAAAAGAAAAGAAAAGAAAAGAAAAGAAAAGAAAAGAAAAGAAAAGAAAAGAAAAGAAAAGAAAAGAAAAGAAAAGAAAAGAAAAGAAAAGAAAAGAAAGAAAGAAAAGAAAAGAAAAGAAAAGAAAAGAAAAGAAAAGAAAAGAAAAGAAAAGAAAAGAAAAGAAAAGAAAAGAAAAGAAAAGAAAAGAAAAGAAAAGAAAAGAAAAGAAAAGAAAAGAAAAGAAAAGAAAAGAAAAGAAAAGAAAAGAAAAGAAAAGAAAAGAAAAGAAAAGAAAAGAAAAGAAAAGAAAAGAAAAGAAAAGAAAAGAAAAGAAAAGAAAAGAAAAGGAAAAGAAAAGAAAAGGAAAAGAAAAGAAAAGAAAGAAAAGAAAAGAAAAGAAAAGAAAAGAAAAGAAAAGAAAAGAAAAGAAAAGAAAAGAAAAGAAAAGAAAAGAAAAGAAAAGAAAAGAAAAGAAAAGAAAAGAAAAGAAAAGAAAAGAAAAGAAAAGAAAAGAAAAGAAAAGAAAAGAAAAGAAAAGAAAAGAAAAGAAAAGAAAAGAAAAGAAAAGGTAAAGGGTTAAATTATAAAAAGAAAAAAGAGTCTTCATGTTATGCCACCAGCTGTGAACAGACTTCATTTCCCTCTCAAATATTGCCCCAAGGGAAAATCCCAGGAGTGGTTTGTGAAATAGAAGGTTGCAAACATGCGGAAAACCTTATGTAATTTTAGGGCTTGTTTGAAATCAGAAGTAATACTGCCTAAAAGAAAGTGAAAAATAAAAATGTTTAAATGTCATTATATATTAACTACTTAGTAGCCAAAAATCAGACAAAACCAATTATTTATCACCCAGCTTCATGTTTAATGTCAACTCTCTTCTGTTTTCCTCCCTTCTCCGCTCTCATGTTAAACATGGATTATTTTGTGCTTTTCCCCCCTTGATTTCAGCTGTTATCTCCCTGCGTCCCTTTCTTCACTCCTCTTAATTCACCAAAGCAGTTGTGCCTGCTTGATTTGATTGACTTGAACAGGACTTCTCAGAAGCTGTAAGTAAAGTATGTGGTCTGTCCCATTGTTCCTTTTCCAGCTGTGTATGTTCTTATTAACTTTAAAAAACTCCAAATGTCCAGGGCACTGAATGCCTTTAACTCTTTCTGACACAGATAGGAGCTAAGAACAACTGACATTTCATAGCAGTTGCTCAACATTTCACAGTAGCTGCTCAACATTTCACCGTATCGATACGTAAATGCCTGATGGGTCAGATCCAAAGTCTCCTGAAGTCAATGCAAAAATCTCATTGACTCAAACAGGCTTTGGATCAAACCCTATTTGTTTATCTGCCCTTCTATGCTAACCTTTTATGTTTCTCATCTTTCCCTATCAATACCCCTTGCTAGAGGCAATCTTGGCAGGACTAAAAGCACAGTGAAAATTAATAAGGTAACCGCATTATTCAACACATCCATAAATAAATAAATAAATAAATAAAGTTAGCTTGAGTTTACTTCAAATGAGCAAAAGTTTGTAGCTAGAGAGCAGACCAGCATTTAAATTATCAGATTTAGTAAACTGGATTTTTTGTTTCTTCAGCTGCTTAGAAAGAAATTCATTTATGAAATTATATGTAACTGATACAGTATTAAATAGCCCAAAATAGAATGGGAAAAGGCACAGGGGAAGGAAAACAGAAAAAGAGGGGAAACAAACAAATAAAAATTCCCACCTTGTTGTATTATGTTATTTTAATTTTGGATTCTTTCTTCTCTTTTATAAAACATATAACTCAGTGTGCAAATTCTCTGCAGTTTATAAAGAAAACATAAGATATGCTGATGCATAAAATATTGGGCCCAACATCTCAGTATGTGCAAAATTCCATACAAAATTCAGATGTGCGGTTGAATAGGAATTCCTTACTTCTCATCTAGATTAAAATGGGTGCATAATTTATCTGGTGCAAAATATATGCAATGCTCTTTCTTAATAATTTACATTGAAAAGATGTTTTGGCATTTGGTGTCAAGGACAACTCCTGTAAAAGGTGAACAGAAAAACACATGTCAAAAGAGGTTTTTCCTATAAACAAAGGACTTTTTTTTTCTCTCTGTCTCTCACATGCACACACATTTTAATTTAAAAGGCAAAATAAACATTTATTCCAATTTATACCAATAGTATAAAAATTAAATGCCAACCTTATCTAAACACTTAACATATTCAGGAAAACTCTTTGGCATTAAATAAAAAAGCGTGATACCTTATGAACCTACATGAACGTTAATATTAGAGCTATATTACATATGTATCTGCAATTGAAACTAAATCTAGGCTTCTATGAAGCTTTCTTATGATTTAGGTATTTATTAAAACTATAAATAACACAAATACACAGTGGGAAGGATACCATACTACCCAAAGGTCACATAGGTACTTATAAAGCACAGCACTAGGCAAACATCTCATGATGTTTTAAAGGAAGATAAGATTCCTCATCTGTTCACTTGGAGTGAAAGGGAGATGGAGTGATGGGTTGGGGTTGCTCAGGAAGTTTGTGTCTGAGTGCTAAAACTCCCTGCCCATTAAACCATTCTGCCAATAACACACACCTCCCGATCCATTCAGTTACCACAGGTTCCATAAATAGGGTGTACAGTCTAAGGATGGGCACTTCAAAATGTGATCTGCTGTTTACTGAATCTGCAGGCAGAAAAAGAAAAACAATTTTTTTTTTTTTTTTCTATAAGAGTCCCAGAGGAGCGTAGCAAGAACTCAGATTGTTTGAGAGAAACTGTTTGCAATTACGACAGAAATAGCACTAAGGATTGGACACAGCCACAATCTGGTGAGAGGACGAAGCAGACCTACAACGTCACCCTTGTAATGTAACAAGGAATGTGAGCATCTACAAGCTACTGTTAATGGGGAACTAGAATCCTCTTGCCCCTCTGTGGAAAATACTTACTTATTAATTAATAAATCTTGGTGACCTGCAAAGACTGAGAGAGACTGAGGACAAACTGCCTGCGTATATGAATATACATACAGAAAGAGTAAGAGTAATACAAACACCATGTCACTGAGTATCTTGCAACTATGAACCTTTCATCTAAAGGTGTCTTTGTGTAGACGAAATCCCAAAAATAATAAGCTTCAGGCCTGTGAAGCAGAACTTCTAGTTGGGTGGTGACAAAAGTGAGGAATTCATTGACTTTGCAGTCGCTGTACAGATAATGATAAAGTTCATGGATGGTACAATTTTGCACATTGCAATACCTTCATCTATCGATTCCTAGCATATTGGGGACAAAAAAAAAAAAAAAAAAAAAAAAGAAGTAAATTTTCAATTTCTATTTCTTACCTGATACAACTCATTTCAGAGGGAGTAGATTTTCACTGTCTAGTTCTAAACTGAGATTTATGCACTCAGTCTTTATTTATTTATTTATTTAATTTCATAATTATAGATTGGAAGTTTCACAGTCTTCTATGTGACCCTTGTACATACTCTTTTTAAGCAAATTTCTGTACATCTTTAGACATACAAAACATACAGACATACACATGGCAGGATTTAAGGGAATAAATACAGTTTCCACCTTGTGATAAATTTTTTAATTAATACTTTTGTTGGTTTATGAAATTGTAAGTTATTTTTCCCCATCATAGATGATATCAAAAAGAATTTATTATTATTATTATTATTATTATTATTATTATTATTATTATTAATCATTTACATTTTTGACATAAGGCTCAAAACTTCAGATGGAAAGTTATATCTTTATTTGGGCTGAGAGATTTGCTTCACCATCTCAAGTAATTCGTTGATTTGGAAAGTATTCTGACTTGTGGCATCTTTTATCCACAGTATAATCATTTCACAATCTTGAAGTTATGTCTGTCAGTATCTGAAACTGTTGTGATGAAGATTAGTGTTCAACCCACCATTTGTAAATCACCATCCATAACGCCTCCTGTTCTGAATTATCAGCATGGATAAAACTGAAATTTTTCAGTTTTATCTCCTCTCCCTCTGTTTCAGTTTTATCCCTCTCCCACTCTTGAAATCAGACTAAGAGGTTTAGTGATCAGTGATTATGGGCAGTTTCCTGCCAGAGAGATATTATCAACATCTCTGCACACTAAAAATTACAGCTAGAGCCTTTTGCTCAATCTGTGCATAATTTTGCTCAGCTGGTGCTTAAGATCTTGGTGCATAAACAGTGAGTTTGCTTTTGTGCTAATGTATAGGACAAACTGTTTTTATCAGTTCAGATATACATACTATGGCCTGAGGCTCTGCAAAGCTGGGATCTTGCTATTAAAACACTTGTTGATGAAGTTGGAAAGGAACTTCTCTGAGCCACAATTCAGTGCAAGAGGGAGAGAGAGAGACCAGGGAAGAGGGAGCCCCTTGAAAACACAGCAGAAAGTCATGAGAAGACAGGCTGTTATCAACACGTTAGTTTGTAGTGCCTTAACAGGCCAAGAGGGGGTACAAAGGTGGGCCAATCCCTTCAGCAAGAGACAGAAGTGAACTACACCAGATAGTAATGAGGAAAGGCAATGCTCCTGTTGTGCTCATTTCCAGGATGAGATGCAAGACAGGTTCTATAAGATGAGAACTTTACAGATTACCAGTGTTGCTTTATTATTACTGACTTTCCTTGGCTTGCTTGCTATCCTCTTTTAAAACAAAATGCTTTTTGTTTACCTTTTTATTAAGAACCAGCTCATTGCTTCTAAAGAACAAGTGTTGCCTTTAGATGTCCAATCAGCTGTTTAGGCATAATTTTCTGATTGAATATTCAAGCTTCAATTATCTGTTGAGTTTTCAAAAATAACCTTAAAAATATATATATAAAAAAAAATTGTTAGTAGACTTTATTTTTCCTCCTAGTGATGCATAAGAATAATGAAATAAGAATTTAATGAAATTCTTTTCCAACTGAATTCAGTGTGTAATGGACATATAAACTGTACTTTTATTGCCATTAAATTGCTATTCCTCTGCTTAGTGCATTTTACTGATGAACCCCAATAGTCCCAACCCTCATATACACATTTAGCCCACAATCTCATAGATTTTAAAATCATTGGATTGTAGCAGTAGATTCTGTTAAAAACTGACTTTTGCAAAAATGGGGGCAGATAGGATATGAACTGAAGCAGCACAACAAAATCAAAGTGAGGTTTTGATAAATTCAGTCTCAAAGTGTAGTAATTTAGCAGTTTGGGGTAATCAATATAGAACACTGATCGTTATAAAGTGTGACTTTCAGGTCACCTACATATACGTGCTGAAAATATTTACATTTTTGATAATTCCCAAAACAGAATAAAGAGTTTTTTATGGGAACATAATGAATTAACAACTGAAAAACATTGTAGTAAAAGGTTATTTACAATCTAAAGTACTAATCTTTGGCTTAAACACTGCAACAGGTAAACCTACATTTCAGAGAACTACAACAAACTAGTGCCAGTATTCCACTTTAAAAATAGGAAAAAGGAGAGATAAAAAATATAATAACATGCTCCAGAACAACTATCAGAGCACTGTTGGAGGCTGGAAAATAGTTTATATGTTATAGTAAGTATGACTAAACTGATTTTTCCATTATTTAAGAAAGACATTTTGAAACAAAAGAAGACTAAATGGCAAACACATTACTGGGATATATAAACATAAAAGTAGCCTCTGAGATACATGAATTAATCCTCTGGCTTTCATGACAAGGCCTTAGCAAGGGCATGGTATCCAATTCTGAGTGCTGCACTTCAGAGATAGAAGTGGAAAGTGCAGACAGGAAAGCAAACAGTGATCAGAGGTTCAGAAACAAGCTATGAGGAAAGATCAAAATAATTCTGGTCACTTTGCTAAAGTAGAGAAGACTGCAAGAGTAACAGATAATATCCTTTAAATATGTAAATGTCTACTTAAAAAAAAAAAGTAATAATAATAATAAAAATTAATATATATATATATATATGTCCAAGTCCATAATCATTAGGACAAAGTTTTGAATGCACACAAACAATGTGGAGTAGTTTGACTGGAAAAGTTTAGAAGTAGTCAGAATTAGAGGATTTGACAGTATAATTTTAAGAATTACATTGGTAAAGGTAAAACATATGTCATAAGATAGATTAGCTGACTTACTTGCATTTCTTAGCATTGTTTCTGTACACATTTTAACTCTTAAAAAAAAAAGTGTAAAATTAATGCACTTCTACATAATGCTTTTATTTTTTAAACAAGTCATAAAGCAATCATTGCAAAAATCAAACCAAACCAAACACAAACACAACACAACCCAATGCAAACAACCAACCAAAAACCCTCCACACCAAAATATTTTTAAGATTGAGCATAACATACCAATTCACTAGACCTATAATATAAATGTTATCAATCTGTAATAGATCGGTTATATTAGGGAGCAGGTCTTTTCAGGTTTCTAGAAATACTTCATGTTTTCAGAAAAACATTTCTAAAATTATGCAGTTAAGAGCACACCAAGGCAGCATGTGGTTTGAGGCTACAAAAAACTAGCATTTTATTTCTTTAATTATTTTTCAGAATAGTTCTGTAGGGGTTCTATTTGGTTTTCATTTTATGTAAATTCACTCATTGATATTAAAGGAGGTTTCGGTCTACATTTCACATAGATTCTGTCTTTCATGATGGGATTTCTTCATGGACATGGACATAAACAGTCACATCCTTTGAATTTTGCCAGAATTTCTTGACTGGTAGCTTTTTCATCCTGCATTGGTTATGTTTAGTATGTCATTTAGAACTGATGGTGTTGTTCTTGATTTTTTTTTCTATATCCTTTTGGATAGATCTGTTCATATTTTTACGGTGTTTGAATTTTCTTCTTCAAACAAAATCAAAACCATAAAGGAAAAAAAAAGGCAAACAAAAAAAACTCCTTTGACCCATGCGTAATTTTTTTTCTTAACATTCTCTACTTTTTACTTCTAGAAATTAGTCTAGATTATTCACTTATTCCTCACATTTTTGTTCTTCCATATAATCTTCTGCAATTTTTCCATACACAGTGTTTTCATGAATGAAAAATAAAACTCAGCATTACTCTGAATTTTGTGTTTTCGGCTTCAGAGAGGAAACTGCTTGCCTGTTCTCCTGTTTTGTTGTTGGTGGTTTTTTTTTGTTTTTGTTTTTCAGGAAGTACAAATCTTTCAATGATGTTTATACTCACACAAGATTTGCCACAGTATTTTTTCATAGCCAGTGCTCTTAATTTTCAAGATGCTTGAGCCACAACTGCAAAGCACGATTTCTGGTTTATTTTTCTTAAGGTTTTAATCCTTATCCATTTTATTTGCTTTCTCATGACTATAAATTAATCAAAGTTGAAACTTGGTAATTACAACATAAACTACATGTTCTCTTTTCTTCATATTTTCTTTCAGAGCCAATTGCTTGCTTACTTAACTAGATTAGCCTTAAAATGCCAAAAAAAAAGGTTATTAGAAGGCAAAAAGTAAAAGAAGAAAAAGTCTTTTCCCTCAAACACACATATAAATAAACACATAAATCATTAAATTCACATTTTCTTGGCATTTTTTCAATGTTTACCTTTTTAATTTAACCCAACTACAGGAAAAGAAACCTCATTTTAAAATATTTATCTGCTTTTAGATGAATACATTCAAAACTGAGGAAAAAAATGACTGCAATAGTAAAATATACACATAATTAATATGTGTATGATACACATATTGATACACATTGTATGATACACATAATGACCCTCACACATAGAATCCCTAAACTCCTGGGTATTTTTTTTTTTTCCTCGGGGAACAAAGGGTTTTTTAACTGAACTTCCATGCTTTACCTCTCATCCTTTTTTCTGTCTCTCCACAAATTAAGGACATTTATACTTTTAGTTTTTAAGGTCCCCTAAAAGGGGACTTTAGTTCTAAGCAGTCTCAAGCAATGTCATGTCAAAATGTTCCTGTTTTTCACCTCTAGATTTTCTTTTCTTAATGGATTCCCTTAGGCTTTTTTGATAGATAGGATCCAAAGATGAGTTTCCAAAGAAATCAGGGATGCGATTAATTTAACTTCATTTTAGGTATCTGCAATGAGCAGATACTTCTGAACTAGAAAGTATAGGCTTCCCTTACGAAAAGCAGAAATTCCAAAGATAAAATATTTCTCACGTATTTAGACATCTTTTCAGATGAGACAAATTGTACAGTTAGAAGTACCATTTTTGGTCAAATTCCACCCATGGGTATGAATCTATTAGCTATATGAAAGCAAGTCACTGGCTTGTACTACAGTTAGTGGAGAACTAATTGGTATAATCAATGCAGTGTTGCAAATTATTTATCTAACCCAAAATAAATATCAATTTTTAGTTACATTATTCAAGCCTCCTGGGGTGTAAGGGTACCATACTGTAAGTCAAGATTTTTTTTTGCCGTCTCTAGATTTCATTTTCAGTCCTTTCCATCGTATCTTTCATTTCAGTCATTTCCATTGTTAAGGTATATTTTCTCTCTATGACATTTAAGGAAGAATGTCACACCCTGTGAAACTGATATGAAACAATTTAATTTGACCATTTTCATCTTAGAATATGTACTTCATGAAAAATGAACAAACAAACAAAAAAAAAACCAAAAAAACAATAATGACAACTTCTTTACTGAATGAAAAATAGTTTATGTTCCACTGTTTATAAATTTCACTGGAATAAGCAACTGTTAACTTCTTAGCATCTGTCAATCTACCTTCCATACAAGTTTTTCCTTAAAAAATTTTCTCCAGATTCTAAACGTTGAAGTCGTATCAGTGAATTACCTTAGTATTTTTCTTAAAAAGATCTTTTCTTCAAGAGGAAATTAAAAATAATTTCTAATTGTATTTTTACATGGAAATAGTTTTGTTTGTTTGTTTGTTTATTTGTTGTGTTTTGTTGTGTTTTGGTGGTAATCCCAAGGTTGGATCCATCTCACCCAACTTTTGCTTCATAACATTGCACATTTAATCTATGTTTTCATGTAGACTCACTTGTTAAAAAAAGAGAAAGTATTTTCTCTTTTTTATAAAAAGAGAAAGTACCTCCAAAGAGTGATTTATCTGCACATAGAGATAACTGAGATTATTGAGATTAATAGGCTCTCCTCTTAGATTGCTAAACTTGTTCCAGATAATTGCATGATGCTGTGGCAGGGGACATTCAAATTGGATACTATGAAAAGAGTGTGGTTGTGCACTGGAACCGTGTAATTTCTTGGGCAGTCCCAAGCACAAATACAGGCTGGATGGAGAAAGGATTGAAAGCAGCCCTGAAGAGAAGAACCTGGGGGTGCTGGTTGATGAGAAGCTCAACATGAGCCAGCAATGAGCAGTTGCAGCCCAGAAAACCAGCTGTATTCTAGGTTGCATCAAAAGCACCGTGGCCAGCAGGTCAAGGAAGGGGATTCTGCCCCTCAGCTTAGCTGTCATGAGACCCCACCTGGAGACCCGCGTTCAGCTCTGGGGCCCCAGCATAGCCATCGGAGGGCCACAAGGGTGATCAGGGGGCTGGAGCTCCTCTCCTATGAAGACAGGGTGAGGCAGTTGGGGGAAGAGAACACTCATGGAAGACTTTATAGCAGTCTTCCAGTACTTAAAGGGGACCTACAGGAAAGATGGGGAAGGATTCTTTGACAGTGATTGGAGTGATAGGACAAGGGGTAATGGCTTTAAACTAAAAGAGGGTAGGTTTAGATTAGATAAAAGGAGGAAATTCTTCACTCAGAGGGTGGTGAAGCACTTGCACAAGTTGCCCAGTGAAGATGTGGATGCCCCATCCCTGAAGGTGTTCAAGGCCAGGCTGGATGGGGTTTTGAGCTACCTGGTCTAGTGGGAGGTATCACTGCCCAGGGCAAGTGGGTTGGAATTAAATAATCTGTAAGGTCCCCTCCACCCCAAACCATTCTGTCATTCTAACAGGCTCCCTAGAGAAGTGGTCGTGGCACCAAGCCTGTTGGAGCTCAAGAAGTGTTTGGACAATGCTCTCAGAAATATGGTCTGATTTTTAGGTGGTCCTGGGCAGACCCAGGAGTTGGACTTGATGATCTTTGTGGTACCCTTCCAACACAGGATATTCTATGATTCTCGTTTTCTAAGATTAATTTGATTCACAGTCTTGCTGTAATTTGGCACAGCTTCAGTTTTCTACCCTGAAATTGCCAACCTTTGGTCTACCTGAAGGATCCTTCAGGATGCAATTTTCTGTATAAATGTAGATCTTAATTCTCTCCTTATTTGTATAATTTTCTTTGATCTTCACTGCATATATGCAGTGATGAAACCAAAAAGAAAATACCCTTCAAGTTGTTCCTAAAAGTTTGCAAGATCTCTTAAAATCACTAAAGGCAAAACAATTTTAATTGTAAGATTATCTGGTAGTAAAAATTAACATTTTTTCCATTGAAGGCATGGAAGAAATTCTCTAGAAATTCTCTAGAATTCTCTAGAATTCTCTAGAATTTCATCAATTGATATTTACAAGATTCTCATGAAAGGAATCCCATAAGGCCTGAAACAATATGTTCAAGGCCTTGTTGAACAAGTCAGAAGTGGCTGTAATTTACACTAGGAGGAATGTTCTGAGTATTAAATTATCCACAGGCTGTAGTTTAGCAATTCAATACTCAATCTGCTAAAAGTCCAAGAAAATGCTGTTTGCTGAAAGCCCAGCAGAGGCGTGGCCAGAAGGTCAGGGGAGGTGATTGTTTCCCTTGCAAAGGGGAAGTCTCACTCTCTGCTCTGTCCTCATGAGACCCCACCCATAGTACTGCACCCAGGTCAGGGCCCCCAGTAAAAGAAAGGTGTGGACATGTTAGAGTGGATATAGAGGAGGGCCACAAAGAAGACTAGAACACCTCTTCTATGAAGAAAGGCTGAGAGAGATGGGTATGTTCAGCCAGGTGAAGAGAAAGCTGTGGGGAGACTGCATTGCAACCTTTCAATACTTAAAGAGGGATTATAAGAAATGGGGAAGAACTTTTCACACAGGCAGATAGTGATAGAGCAAGGGGGAACAGCTTTAAACTAATCAGGGAAGATTTATATTAGATGTTAACAGTAAATTCTTTACTCAGAGGGTGGTGAGGCACTGGAACAGGTTGCTCAGAGAAGCTGTGGATTTCCCTTCTCTGAAGGTGTTCAAGGTCAGGTTGGACAAGACCCTAGGCAACCTGATCTAGTGGGTGGCATCCCTGCCCATGGCTAAGGGACTGGAACTAGATGATCTTTTAGGTTCCTTCTAATCCAAGCCATTCTATGATTCTGTGATTCTGTGATGTTATGAAATAAAATCACATAAGATTTCTGTTCAGAAGTGTTTTCCTTCTAATTTCTGACATTAAATGACATTTTATCGTAGATCATGTCACATTAACTTAACAAAGGGCAACTAACCTGTTTTACAAAAAGAGAGTGTAATGGAGAATAACAAAGATTTGAGAGGAACAATTCTTCATGAATTATTCTATCAGTTTGGACAGTGAGCAGTCAATCCAAATTTAGCAGGCAGATGGAGACAGAGCAGATGAGTAAGTGTATCCTCTTTATCTGAGGAGTTGGCAGATGCTGTGGTTCACCAACCACCTGAGTTATGTTTTAAATAGTTTAGCATGTATATAATTTACAAAGAAAAGATGTAGTTAGCAGAACAAACGAGCTAAGCATCTGGTTTATGTTGCTAACTGGAGTTGTGTGTCTCCAGGTAGTTTGAAAAGAAAAATCTTAACAAAAACAAACTACAAACAAACGAACAAAAGCATTCCATAATATCGTTCTTCTTTCTCAGAACATTTTTTGACAGAACATTTTTGACAGAGTTGAGCATAAACGATACAGCTCAGTCTTAACTTTGTAATAACTCACATTTATAATCCAGCTCATTTTATGGAAAACTGTAAGTCAGCTTCAGTGAAAGCCTTAATGAAAGTTTCCATCACATAACTCTGAGGTTGTTAAAATCATGGAGTACACCTTGATGATTAAAATTTCTGTAAATTAAACTGCAAATATTTTCAGCTGGACATTCAACATTGATGAAATATCCTAACAAAGGGACTACACTTATTTCAAAAAAGACTCGTCTGGCACTTTTGGGAATATCAAGACATCATTAACAGAAGGGGGTGACTTATTCAATATATGCAGTATTCCTCTTTAAAACATTTCTCGGCCAATATCTCAATGCTATATTAGAACAACGCTGTTCCACAGGAAATACTATTTTTTTTGGATGAGACATAAAACTGAACACCCAATTGCCTGTGCTGAATAAAGATCCCATGAAATTGCCCAAGTCATTTCAAATTATTTTGCTGTGTAGCTGTCATTCTTTGTGCTTGCCAACCTTCGGTTCAGCATTACCCAGAGTTCTGTATATAAATGTCTAATATTTCGAAGCCATGTTTATAACATATGGAATGAATTTTGCTATTTGCATGAATAGTTATTCTCGTTATGGTACGTATGTGTGGAAAGCCATTCCTAGAATAAGCAAGTTTTCAAAATGGGAGAGTTATAAACTGGAGATGAACCAGTATACATGGCTAAATGAGGTTGTAAAGATTAGTTCTGCATAATCAGGATAATGAAGTGTTGTTTCTGTTTTGTCTCAGGGAGAAAAAGATAAAAAAAAAAAATCATAAAAGGTAAACCATTATTCTTGAACAGAGTTGGAGTTGAATTTAGTATAAAAACAACGTCTTTGATTTAAAAGACTGAGAAGCTTTGATTTGTTGTTTTCATTACATTATAATTCATTGAAAAAAAAAAAGAAAAAAGACCTATCTAAATTTTTATCTATTTTTCATATGTAAGCAATAAGATACCGTAGTAAAAATGTTGGTGCTACTTCCTGCCCTGTCATGCATGCATGCATCTTTCTTTAACTGATTTTTTCTGCCTAAATATGATTTTTAACTATAAGTGAGTGTATGTATATCACTTCTTTAGGATGACAGAATCATACAATCTTGGAATAATTTACCCTAAAAGAGACCTTTACAGGTCACATACTCCAACTTCAAAGTGAGAGTTAACTTTGAGGTTAGATCAAATTGCTTAGGGCCTTATCAGATAAGGTTTTTAATATTTCCAAAGATGAATAAACCATGATTCTTTGGGGCTCCTGTTTGCTTGTTTCATTATCCTCAAGGTGAAAAAAAAAAAAAAAAAAAAAAAAAAACCTGCCCCAACACATACCATATAACAGAATAACAAAATTGTTTCATTTCTTATACTGGCTTTTGTTTGTGTGTTTTTTTTATTTATTTTTTTTTATTATTTTTTTAATGTATTTCTCAAGAAATATGGATATGTCTATGAGCAAAGGTTTTGTATCACTTTAACAATCCTAAACAGGGTGTTTATTTTAAATTGGTCTAGTGTTCACTTCCTTCAAAAGAAATGAAATTAATCCAATATATAGAAAGATACTCTATTTTTAGATTATCTACTTTGTTTAAGGAACTCATCTATTAAGAATAATAGTAGTTGACTGGAGGAGATAAATTTAATTATATTTTTAAAAAATATGGAAAGCAAAATAGATTTAAAGAAAAAAAAGTAAAAAAAAAAAAAAAACACTTTATAATGCTAAAAGCTTTTGTGACATTTCCCAGTTTCACTGAAGAGAACACTAAGCACAAAATCAAAACCAAAACAGAATAAGTACACCAAGAACATAATCTACATATGCCTGTATTTTTGTGTGCTTAAGTAATTAAAGTAACCTTTGTTGCCTTGTGAGTTCTCAGAAACCCTGTAGTTGAAATTCTCTCAGATACAGATTCTGTGATCTCCTATTTTTAAGCAATGCCTGAAGTGATTTTGGCATGGTAACTGCTGCAGTTTTCCCTTTTCAATAGCCACTTTGCAGCACCTATATCCCAGATGAATAGCCAGCTAGATCAGTTTTTTCCTCCCTTCTCTTGATAAATGTTTCCCCTTTTCCACTTGGCTGGCAGAAAGACGACCATTAAACGTTCATTTGTTTAAGCTAACAGACTGTGGTCATCTGCTCCCCGGGGAGGGCAGGAATCCAAACAGGTCTAAAATGGCATCATTTAGGAACACAATCAATTCATTATCTTTTTCATAAAGTTCGCATGTGCACACATTAATCATAATGGAGTGGCACTGGCCAGAAAGTTCTTACCTAAGCAAGTTCTGTGCTGCAGCATCTCTTTATCATTTAACTGCCTCTTGCAGTTAGGCTTTTATTGTCTGTTCATTCAACTGTTGTTTTATGAGTGCTGGTGTGTCTTTTGTATGCGCCAGTTGAACAACCTCCAGTGAATCTTCATGCAGTGGTCCCCACATGAGTCTGATTGTTCTGGATGCAGCATATTGCCCTAGTAATGCTGCATCATTCCATATATTCCATTATATCCATATATATATATACCATATATATTCCATATATATTCCATATATTCTATTTTTTACAAAAGGGTTTTTTTTTTTTTTTTAATAGATAGTGTTGCTTTGTATGTCCTTCTTGACCTCAAGTTTGACCTCATGAAAAGAAATACAGGCATTTCATTTTTGATACTTATGTGGCCTTCATTGCTGTTTCATCTGGCTCTCTAAAAATCTTTATTGTATTTGCACAAAAAAAAAAAGGTCGTTCCTATTTCCTGTTTTATAAAAATACTAAAAACCTTTTTTTTTCTGCTGACCTTTCTTTTTGGCCAAAAATATTTGTCTATAGTGTCTTTTCCAAGGATTTGGGAGCTCATTGCTGAATCAGACTGAATTCCTTCATCCATAGCTTTACTGTTTCATAAATGAGAGTTTGAATTAGTAGGTTGTTTAGCTAGTGAACATAATCAGAAAACTAATTCATCAATCTCCCAACTAATTGCTCTAAAGTTAACAACTCAAGTTAGGATTCGTCTTGTCTGGTATTAAATATCTAAATATGTCTGTAAGACATTTCACTTCAGTATGGGATAAAATTCCCGCAAGGAAACCAATTTCTCTCCACTTTCTATAGACAGAATACAGAGGATTTCCTTAGCAGACATAACTTTTACACAAAGTTTCTCCGAAGTAGATCTTAAATGAAAAAAGATTAGCTTTTTATGGTTAGTAACTACCTCAGTGTGGATGTTGCACTGTGTGAAGTTCGCACAATGTTGTTCAAACATTGATGTAGGTATTCAAAGTCAATCCCAGGAAGGGATTTTAGTGTTGAGCTTACCTGGTCAAAGTGTTGTAAGAAGCACATATAACTTGTCCCAGTGTGATTTTACATTGACATAGCTGTTTGAAAACGTTACAAAAAGCTCTCTCGAGGAAACAGGTTTTTTGTTTGGTTGGTTGGTTTCAGTAGAACATGATGAAGAAATAGTTAGATTTGTTTGTGTCACATAGACAAAATAAAAATTCTTTAAATGTACGAGATAAATGTTACTAAAACTGCAGAAATTTTGTATTTTAACTACAAATTTTTCTTTCTAATACACATATACACATATTGTCAGTAATCAGTACCTTGGAAATATGAACTGAGGTTACATTTCAATGACATTGTTTCAATGGATAAGAATATCTGGGAAAAAAAAATCATCAGGTATTAAATATAATACTTTGGATTTAAAACTATAAGTACCAGTCTGTGTCTTTTGCTTCCTTCCTTTCTTTTACTCCTTGATATTTTGTGACCCTTTTAATCACGTTTTTAAAGAAACCTACTCTGTCAGTGCTCTTGAGGATAATACATTCTGTCAGGTGGCTGGGACTTAACAGCAACAGTTAAAGTGGCTTTTTCTCTGTGTTTTCAGTGTGTGTCATGGAACATCAAGGAAAATGACACGAGTGATAGAAAACTGATGCGATTCAGACCATTTTCAAGGGGAAAATAGTACCTATTCTCTGAAGATTTTCTTTGCCCTCAAGAAGCCCCCAATGTCTTTGAAAATACCATATATGGTCATAAAATGACAGGAAAGATGCCAGAAATGGAGGGGTTAATATATATATCTTCTATAGTTGTTCATATAAAATATAACAAAACAAAAACTGAAAACTCATAAGTTCTCCATCAGAAAATGTCATTTTAGGAAAAAGGTTCCAGAAAAAAACCTTTTCATTTGAAGTTTTATCTGTTTTGATAAAATTTTGTTTAGAATCAATTCTTACTTTTAAGCATTAAAGACTGGAAAATTGAATTGTGTATTCAATTGAAATGTGTATATATCTTTTGGGGGAGTTATTTTTTAACTTTAATTTAGTTTATAGGTTTATGCTTTAATGAAAACACAACTTTCTGAATGTTCTTAAAACTGTTTCCCAAAACCTTTACTTTGGAGGTTTATTTCATATTGTATTTTTCCAGTTTTCAAGACAATTTTAAGAAAATAAACAGATTCTACAACTTTCCATGTAACGTTTTATAAATGTTAAATCTATAAGTGTAAATATATACATCCTAATGTAAATATATACATACTAATGTAAAGACATACATTTGTATATATACATATATGTATGCATTGTTTTCTAGCATATCATGCTCCTGGGTAATATATGAGGTACAGTTACTGAGCCAAAAATAAATAAAAATAAATAAATAAATCATTATTTTTAACAACTAAACCCAATAACAAATACTTGTAACAAATACAAATATTCTTATCCACTGAAACAGTGTCATCTCTTTGTAGATGCTAGAAGAGAGCAGGAACATAGTGTTTATGCATTGACTATATTTTTGCTCTACAGTTGGCAAAGACAGAATCTTATCTATAACCAGTGAAAAAGAACATCACCTTAATTGTCATTAAGGCAACGCACAATTGAAAGACCTCCCTGATTTTCTGTTTACAGTCTAAGTTCCTGAATCATGACAATTTCCTCTTAAAAATGTGTTTAGTTAGAATAGCAAGTCATGGTGTATAAATATATATATATATATTCTGTATGATTTTTTTTTCTGGTGTTCTCTAAGTTTTTTATTATTATCTATCTATCTATCTATCTATCTATCTATCTATTTAGTTTTGCTATTTACTGATAATAAGTATACTGAGTAGTATGCCAATTTCAAGATTATGGTTTGTTAGTTTTATTTTCCACTTTTAGGAGTGGAGGGAAGAGAGCATTTCAATGCTTCTTCAACAGTTTCTGTTTAATAAATAAAAGATCTAGCTGAGCAAACTGTGATGTGAAAGCCCATGATAGAAGGAAGACAGTGGCAAGAATCAAGAATTTTATGAGGGAAAAGCCACCCTGGAATAGTTTAGGAAGTGCTGGTAAGAAACTGCCAGAACTTTGAAAGAAAAATTATAGCCAAGCAACTTTTCTAAACAATGTATGAGTTTTGACACAGATGACTCCTATGTTCAATGTGTGTTACCTTCACATTTACTTTTAACTTCTCAGTAAATCTCTTGAACATGTCACTACTGGGTTGTATTTTGTGGGAAGTTTGGGAACATCAGATCTTTTCCATAATGGATATCTTAGTTACGGAAAGTTCTAAAAAGGATGTAGGAGAGAGACCCATGATTAAATAGTCAACCAAAGCATGAATATTATTTTTTGCTGTCAACACAGATTTATCAACATCAGCTTTACGAAAATAAGTGCTCCTCACATCTCCCTTGAATTTAGTTTTCCTCATAGGCTAATATCTTTTCTTAATGGTATCCATCGTACCTGTGAAACAATAATAATTGTTCTAACTGGAAACATGGTTTGTTTAACTCCACTATCTGCTTTGGGAGCTATTGGAACTACTTTAAGTAGTTTGTGACTGTTCAATCAAGTACATTTTTTGCATTTGGATCATTTAATTTGGAACTAATTTGTCCAAGAATGGAAATCTAACGTGTAACTGTGTATATCTGGGCTAGTTGTCCGTGTATTGTCAACAAAATGAAAAAAGCGCTTTTGAAGTAAAGCGCTAATCTTATCCTTAAACAGATTTTGCTAATACATCATATAAGTCTTACCCTGATTTATTTTTTTTTTTTAATTTTATTTTCTAATTTGACTATAAAGAATGACTAAATATAGACCTGTATAGTACAGGCACCTCTATTTATATGATATAAGTATTCCTTTCGGTTCTTTTAGATACAGATGCTCTTCCATGTGTAATCCCACAGAAAGGTAGCAGAAACAGCACACAGGGACAAAAAATGACCATAGTCTTTACTGACTGATTTAGCAAGATATTACCAGAAGCTCCCACCATGACTGAAACACCACTGCAGTAGGCACAGGGTCAAAAATTACCTCTATTGTGGAGAAGTTTATAATCTAAATAGGCAAGTGATAGATTGTATGACTGCATGCATTTGATCTGTAACAACTTTAGGAAGTTTCACAAGCTTGTTTGAGAAGGATCTATTTCCAAATTTAGCTTGCTACTAAGTGTCTATCTACTTTAAATTTGTCCTTATATCCTCCTAAGGAGTAGGGGAGGGCTAACATTCACACTTTTATACTATTCAGTTGTCCTGGTTCCAGTTAGGACAGAGTTAAGTAGCTCATAGTAGCTGGTAGGGTGCTATGTTTTGGATTAGGATGAGAAGAGCGCTGATAACATGCTGATGTTTTAATTGTTGCAGAGCAGTGTTTACACCGGGCCAAGGACTTTTCGGCTTCTTGCTCTGTCCTGCCAGCGAGCAGGCTGGGGGTGCAGCAGGAGCTGGGAGGGGACAGACCCAGGACAGCTGACCCAAACTGGCCAAAGGGGTATTCCATACCATCTGACGTCATGCTAAACAATATATAGGGGTGGCTGGCCGGGGTGGGGGGCCGGCTGCTCGGGGATAGGCTGGGCATCGGTCAGCGGGTGGTGAGCAATTGCATTGTGCATCACTTGTTTCTTACACATTATTATTGTTAATACTATTACCATTATCACTATTATTATTATTATTGTTATTATTATTTTCCTGTCTTAATAAACTGTCTTTATCTCAACTCACAGGCTTCACTTTCCCGTTTCTCTCCCCCATCCCAGAGAGGGAGGGGGGAGGGTGAGCGAACGGCTGTGTGGTGTTTAGCTGCCAGCCGGGTTAAACCACAACAGTCTTTTTGGCGCCCAACGTGGGGCTCGAAGGGTTGAGATATCGACAAATCTGACCAGAGTGTGTTAAACTAAAATTGGTATAAGTATTGGACCTGCTTAATAGTTGCTAGTCACGATGTTGATTGCCTTAATCTCCAGTCTGCTGTACCTGTATTCCAAATTGAGTTTTATGGTGCGTTACTTTCTGTATGTGCTCCCTGTTGCACTGTTTATCCTTTCCGGGCCCTGGTTTAAGATTGTTATGGTACTGTGCGGTGTAGCAATGGCTTATGAAATGATGAAATATCTGGTCACGACTTTAACCTGGTATTTGTACTCAGCACTGACATTGACTCTATACTTTGGAACCCATATCTCGGAAACTATTAGCAATTACACCTATTGCCTGTTTTCGTTAGGGAGCCAATCTGTGAAGGGGACAGGGGAAGACATGTTTCCCTACCTGTTCACTCTCCCTTTCTCCTTCACCACCACCCTCTTATCCCCCGAGCTAGTTACGGTGGTTCTCCGAGATGTTGAATATCCTTGGGATACTCAGACCAGCCTGCTCGTGTTGTTATGTCTCCTGAATGCGCTTCAGATTTTGTGGAGGGTTAAACAACTACTTAGGAATCTCATCCGGAGATCTGTCTTGAGGCGGGATAGTTGCGAGTGGCAGGGAGTGTGGGAGGATATGGGCAGGTTTCTAGAGCAGTGGTCACCTCCAGTGTTTTGGACATTCACCCCTGAACAACTGCAAAATCCTAAAAAGCTGGCAGAATGCTTGAAAAAAAGGTGTCATGACTCTGGCAGTTCCAAAGTGACACAAATCACTGTAGCGTGCTGGGGTCTGGCTTGTGCCTATCGAGCTGCAATTGATGCTATTAGCAACCTAGCTCCTGCAGCCGCTCCAGCTCCAGCTCCTGCAGCCGCTCCAGCTCCAGCTCCTGCAGCCGCTCCAGCTCCAGCTCCTGCAGCCGCTCCAGCTCCAGCTCCTGCAGCCGCTCCAGCTCCTGCAGCCGCTCCAGCTCCAGCTCCTGCAGCCGCTCCAGCTCCAGCTCCTGCAGCCGCTCCAGCTCCAGCTCCTGCAGCCGCTCCAGCTCCTGCAGCCGCTCCAGCTCCTGCAGCTACTCCAGCTCCAGCTCCTGCAGCCGCTCCAGCTCCTGCAGCCGTTCCAGTTCCAGCTCCTGCAGCCGCTCCAGCTCCTGCAGCCGTTCTGGCTCCTGCAGCCGCTCCAGCTCCAGCCCCTGCAGCCGCTCCAGCTCCAGCTCCTGCAGCCGCTCCAGCTCCTGCAGCCGCTCCAGTTCCAGCTCCTGCAGCTACTCCAGCTCCAGCCCCTGCAGCCGCTCCAGCTCCAGCTCCTGCAGCCGTTCCGGCTCCTGCAGCCGCTCCAGTTCCAGCTCCTGCAGCTACTCCAGCTCCAGCTCCTGCAGCCGCTCCAGCTCCTGCAGCCGCTCCAGCCCCTGCAGCCACTCCAGCTCCAGCTCCTGCAGCCGTTCCGGCTCCTGCAGCCGCTCCAGCTCCAGCCCCTGCAGCCGCTCCAGCTCCAGCCCCTGCAGCTGCCCCAGCTCCTGCAGCTGCCCCAGCTCGTGCAGCTGCTCCCACTCCTGTGGCTGGGTCAGAGAAACGAGCTGTAGCAGTGCAAGTTGACCCCGCAGAGGGTATTCCAACCCCTGTGGCAGACCCTGCGTCTGGGTCAGAGAAACGAGCTGTAGCAGTGCAAGTTGACCCCGCAGAGGGTATTCCAACCCCTGTGGCAGACCCTGTGGCTGGGTCAGAGAAACGAGCTGTAGCAGTGCAAGTTGCCCCTGTAGACAAGGTGAAAAAATGGTATAGAGGCTCAGGTCGTTTAAAACGCAGACAGTCTTCTGCTAAGTCTGGGCGTAGTGAAGACGAGGCTGGGCCATCAAAGGTGCAGGAGACTGAAGATGAGGATGAGGATGGCGAAAAATCAACACTAACTACCCGGACTCCATACCAGCCATCAAAGGTGCAGGAGACTGAAGATGAGGATGAGGATGTCGAAAAATCAACAGTAATTACCCGGACTCTATACCAGCGTGAGCTACGAGATGTGCGAAAAGATTTTGGTCGCTGTATAGGCGAGCAGCTTGTCACCTGGCTGCTCCGGTGCTGGGACACGGGAGCCAATTATGTGGAATTGGAGGGCAAGGAAGCCAGGCGGCTGGGATCCCTTGCTAGGGACGCATGCATTGACAAAGCAATTGGAGATGGAGCACAATCTCGCAGCCTCTGGAGGCGTCTCCTGTCAGCTGTGAAGGAAAGGTATCTCTTCAAGGAAGAACTTGTATGTTTACCAAGCAAATGGACCACCATGGAGAAGGGAATTCAGTACCTGAGGGAATTGGCCATACGGGAAGTAATTTATAAGGACCTAGACGACGCACAAACATCCGCAGATCCAGATGCAGTCCGGTGTACACTACCCATGTGGCGGAAGTTTGTACAGAGTGCCCCATCATCATATGCCAGCTCATTGGCAATGCTAGCCTGGAAAACGGAGGAGAATCCCACAGTGAATGAAGTGACTAAAATACTCCGGCAGTACGAAGGAAATCTCTCCTCTTCCCTAAAGGCCTGTGTCTCAGCTGTGGAGAAACTCTCTGAAGAGGTCCACCAACTTAAAGAGAATTTATCTTCCCCTCCACCTGAACGAACCAGTGTCCACCAGCTAAAAGAGAATGCTTTAGAGAAACTTTCTGAAAAGATCCACCAACTTGAAGAAAGATTATCTTCCCCTTCACCTGAACGAACCAGTGTCCACCAGCTAAAAGAGAATGCTTTGGAGAAACTTTCTGAAAAGATCCACCAACTTGAAGAAAGATTATCTTCCCCTTCACCTGAACGAACCAGTGTCCACCAGCTAAAAGAGAATGCTTTGGAGAAACTTTCTGAAAAGATCCACCAACTTGAAGAAAGATTATCTTCCCCTTCACCTGAACGAACCAGTGTCCACCAGCTAAAAGAGAATACCTTGGAGAAACTTTCTGAAGAGATCCACCAACTTAAAGAGAGTTTATTTTCCTCCCCACCTGTACAAACCAGTGTCTCAGCTATTAGGGGTAAACGTTCATCTATGCAAGGAAGACAATATGGTGGGCACACACACCGCGCCACCCTGTGGTTTTACCTACGTGACCATGGAGAGGACATGAGAAAATGGGATGGAAAATCTACTGCGACCCTAGAGGCACGGGTACGTGAATTGCAAAGGAAAACAATTGGGAAAAAGGAGTTCTCTGAAAGGTTTGCTGCTCCAACTTCCAGCAGGCAGTCCTTTAAACACAGAAATGAAGATTCTGACCAGGACTAGAGGGGCCCTGCCTCCAGCCAGGGGGAGAAAAGGGACAATCGAGTTTATTGGACTGTGTGGATTCGATGGCCTGGCACGTCAGACGCACAGAAGTATAAGGCTTTGGTAGACACCGGTGCACAATGTACTCTAATGCCATCAAGCTATAAAGGGCCAGAGCCCATCTGTATTTATGGTGTGACGGGGGGATCCCAGCAGTTAACTGTATTGGAGGCTGAAGTGAGTCTAACCGGTAATGAGTGGCAAAAGCACCGTATTGTGACTGGCCCAGATGCTCCGTGCATCCTTGGCATAGACTATCTTAGAAGAGGATATTTCAAGGACCCAAAAGGGTTCCGCTGGGCTTTTGGCATAGCTGCTTTGGAGACAGAGGACATTAAACAGTTGTCTACCTTGCCTGGTCTCTCAGAGGACCCTTCTGTTGTGGGGTTGCTGAGGGTTGAAGAACAGCAAGTGCCGATCGCTACCACAACTGTGCACCGGCGGCAATATCGCACCAACCGAGACTCCCTGAGTCCCATCCATAAGCTAATTCGTCAACTGGAGAGCCAAGGAGTGATCAGCAAGACTCATTCACCTTTTAATAGTCCCATATGGCCAGTGCGAAAGTCTAATGGTGAGTGGAGACTAACAGTGGACTATCGTGGCCTGAACGAAGTCACGCCACCACTGAGTGCTGCAGTGCCGGACATGCTAGAACTCCAGTATGAACTGGAATCAAAGGCAGCCAAGTGGTACGCCACAATTGATATCGCTAATGCATTTTTCTCCATCCCTCTAGCAGCACAGTGCAGGCCACAGTTTGCTTTCACTTGGAGGGGAGTCCAATATACTTGGAATCGGCTGCCCCAGGGGTGGAAACACAGCCCTACCATTTGCCATGGACTGATCCAGTCTGCGCTGGAGCAGGGGGAAGCTCCTGAACACCTGCAGTACATCGATGACATCATTGTGTGGGGTGACACTGCAGAAGAAGTTTTCGAGAAAGGGAAGAAAATAGTCCAAATCCTTCTGAAGGCTGGTTTTGCCATAAAACAGAATAAAGTTAAAGGACCTGCACGAGAGATCCAGTTTTTAGGAATAAAATGGCAAGATGGACGCCGTCAAATCCCAATGGATGTGATCAACAAAATAACAGCTATGTCTCCACCAACTAGCAAAAAAGAAACACAAACTTTCCTAGGTGTCGTGGGGTTTTGGAGAATGCATATTCCAAATTACAGTCTGATTGTAAACCCGCTCTACCAAGTAACCCGTAAGAAGAATGCTTTTGAATGGGGCCCTGAGCAACGACAAGCCTTTGAACAAATTAAGCAGGAAATAGTTCATGCAGTAGCCCTCGGGCCAGTCCGAACAGGACCAGATGTAAAGAATGTGCTCTACACCGCAGCCGGAGAGAATGGTCCCACCTGGAGCCTCTGGCAGAAAGAACCTGGGGAAACTCGAGGTCGACCCCTGGGGTTTTGGAGTCGGGGATACAGAGGATCTGAAGCCCGCTATACTCCAACTGAAAAGGAGATATTGGCAGCATATGAAGGAGTTCGATCTGCTTCGGAAGTGGTCGGTACTGAAGCGCAGCTCCTCCTGGCACCCCGACTGCCGGTACTAGGCTGGATGTTCAAAGGAAGGGTCCCCTCTACGCATCATGCAACTGATGCTACATGGAGCAAGTGGGTTGCACTGATTACTCAGCGGGCTCGAATAGGAAACCCCAGTCGCCCAGGAATCTTGGAGGTGATTATGGACTGGCCAGAAGGCAAATACTTTGGGATATCACCAGAGGAGGAGGTGGTTCGTGCTGAAGAAGCCCCCCTGTACAACAAGCTACCAGAAAATGAGAAGAAATATGCCTTGTTCACTGACGGGTCCTGTCGTATTGTGGGAAAGCATCGGAGATGGAAAGCTGCTGTATGGAGTCCTACACGACGAGTTGCAGAAGCTGCTGAGGGAGAAGGTGAATCGAGTCAGTTTGCAGAAGTAAAAGCCATTCAGCTGGCTTTAGATATTGCTGAACGAGAAAAGTGGCCAGCTCTCTATCTCTATACTGATTCATGGATGGTAGCAAATGCCCTGTGGGGGTGGTTACAGCAATGGAAGCAGAACAACTGGCAGCGCAGGGGCAAGCCCATCTGGGCTGCGGCATTGTGGCAAGATATTGCTGCCCGGGTAGAGAACCTGGTTGTAAAGGTACGCCATGTAGATGCTCATGTGCCCAAGAATCGGGCTACTGAAGAACACCAAAACAACCAGCAGGTGGATCAGGCTGCTAAGATTGAAGTGGCTCAGGTGGACCTGGACTGGCAACATAAAGGTGAATTATTTATAGCCCGATGGGCCCATGACACCTCAGGCCATCAAGGTAGAGATGCAACCTACAGATGGGCTCGTGATCGAGGGGTGGACCTGACCATGGACACTATAGCACAGGTTATTCATGACTGTGAAACATGTGCTGCAATCAAGCAAGCCAAACGGTCAAAACCTCTTTGGTATGGAGGACGATGGCTGAAATATAAATATGGAGAGGCCTGGCAGATTGATTACATCACACTCCCTCAAACCCGCACGGCAAGCGCCACGTACTTACAATGGTGGAAGCAACCACCGGATGGCTGGAAACATATCCTGTGCCCCATGCCACCGCCCGGAACACTATCCTGGGCCTTGAAAAGCAAGTCTTATGGCGACATGGCACCCCAGAGAGAATTGAGTCAGACAACGGGACTCATTTCCGAAACAACCTTATAGACACTTGGGCCAAAGAACATGGTATTGAGTGGGTGTATCACATCCCCTATCATGCACCAGCCTCTGGAAAAGTTGAACGATACAATGGACTGTTGAAGACTACACTGAAAGCAATGGGTGCTGGGACATTCAAAAATTGGGATACACATTTGGCAAAGGCCACCTGGTTAGTCAATACCAGGGGATCTGCCAACCGAGCTGGACCTGCCCAATCAAACCTGTTACGCACTGTAGAAGGGGATAAAGTTCCTGTAGTGCACGTAAGAAACATGCTGGGTAAAACAGTCTGGGCTACTCCTGCCTCAGGAAAAGGCAAACCCATTCGTGGAATTGCTTTTGCTCAGGGACCTGGATGCACTTGGTGGGTAATGCAAAAGAATGGGGAGGTCCGGTGTGTACCTCAAGGGGATTTGATACTGGGTGAGAATAGCCCATGAGTTGAATTGTAGTATGTTAATTATTATATAATAATGTATGTCATCACTACCATGATTGCTATATATCATAGATGAAAATGGTGATTAATTAGAATGTATTGGACAGAGTGTAACCTGAGCATGACATAAATGGTATGGAATAAGGGGTGGATAGCTGTCCTGGTTCCAGTTAGGACAGAGTTAAGTAGCTCATAGTAGCTGGTAGGGTGCTATGTTTTGGATTAGGATGAGAAGAGCGCTGATAACATGCTGATGTTTTAATTGTTGCAGAGCAGTGTTTACACCGGGCCAAGGACTTTTCGGCTTCTTGCTCTGTCCTGCCAGCGAGCAGGCTGGGGGTGCAGCAGGAGCTGGGAGGGGACAGACCCAGGACAGCTGACCCAAACTGGCCAAAGGGGTATTCCATACCATCTGACGTCATGCTAAACAATATATAGGGGTGGCTGGCCGGGGTGGGGGGCCGGCTGCTCGGGGATAGGCTGGGCATCGGTCAGCGGGTGGTGAGCAATTGCATTGTGCATCACTTGTTTCTTACACATTATTATTGTTAATACTATTACCATTATCACTATTATTATTATTATTGTTATTATTATTTTCCTGTCTTAATAAACTGTCTTTATCTCAACTCACAGGCTTCACTTTCCCGTTTCTCTCCCCCATCCCAGAGAGGGAGGGGGGAGGGTGAGCGAACGGCTGTGTGGTGTTTAGCTGCCAGCCGGGTTAAACCACAACATCAGTATTATTCAATATTTCAGTATAATTCACTATTATACTATCATAATTTAATTGCTGATTTTTCCTGTACTATTACCTAGCAGTATGTGGTTCTACTTCATTCTTTTTTTTTTTTTTTCTTTTTTCTTTTTCTTTGTATTCTTTTCTTTCTTTCTTTCTTTCTTTCTTTCTTTCTTTCTTTCTTTCTTTCTTTCTTTCTTTCTTTCTTTCTTTCTTTCTTTCTTTCTTTCTTTCTTCCTTTCCTTCTTCATTTCCTTCCTTCCTTCCTTCCTTCCTTCCTTCCTTCCTTCCTTCCTTCCTTCCTTCCTTCCTTCCTTCCATTCATTCTTTCGTTCTTCCGTTCTTTTGTTCTCTCTCTCTCTCTTTCTCTCTTTCTCTCTCTCTTTCTTTCTTTCTCCCTTTCTCTCTTTCTCCATTTCTCTTTCTTTCTTTCTTTTTTTCTTTCTTTCTTTCTTTCTTTCTTTCTTTCTTTCTTTCTTTCTTTCTTTCTTTCTTTCTTTCTTTCTTTCTTTCTTTCTTTCTTTCTTTCTTTCTTTCTTTCTTTCTCTCTTTCTTTCTCTCTTTCTTTCTCCCTTCCTTCCTTCCTTCCTTCCTTCCTTCCTTCCTTCCTTCCTTCCTTCCTTCCTTCCTTCCTTCCTTCCTTCCTTCCTTCCTTCCTTCCTTCCTTCCTTCCTTCCTTCCTTCCTTCCTTCCTTCCTTCCTTCCACTTTCTTTTTTAATCAAAACTTTAAATTTGTCCATAATTCAAAATTTCTTTTAAAATAATCCTTGGTTATATTGTTTTTGTCTTCACCGATAGCCTATCAGTTTTCCAGGGAAACACAGCAAGAATCAAATTGGTCATTGATTTGAAAAGTAACAGGAATATGACAAATAAATGCAACAATATGAATATAGTGAAGTTCTTTGGATACTTTACAGTCACAGCACAAAGATCCTGATCTTCTAAGCTGCCATTATTATATGTCCTGCTGGCTGGTTGAGCTGTAGTTATGGACCATAAAGTGGTTCTGTTTTTCATATCTCATACTTTTATCTCTGCCTAGGCTTGACTTCTTTCTTTTTTATTTTATTTTGCATGTTTAGCACTGCTTTCCTCAGGATATACAATGAGGTGTTTTATCTCAGTTGGTCTGGTTGCTACCTCTCTTAGTAGTTAACTTTTACTGACATAGTGGCACTCTTGACTCTTTCTCTCAGTAGATAACCTGCCATTTTTATGAGAACACACTTTCTTTAGGGTTAGATCTATTTTTTCCCAACAATATTTCCTATTAATAATAATAACAATAACAATAATAATAGTAACTTGTCTTTAAATAATCCTGTTCTAAGGAAGGGAATCTTTGCATCGAGAACTAAATGCAAGCTCTGCATTGCAATTTTGGATTAACACAAGCCCTCTTCCCCCTCTCCGCCCAGCAAAAAACAGAACTTTTGTCTGATTTTTTATGGAGATACCAGATTTATTAAACCATTGGTTTAACTGAAGTAAAATTTACTTCAGTTTCCTTTCCAGTTGCTGGCTGCTGATAGGTGTTGACTGGACATCTTTTTATTTTTCTTTCTTTTTTCTTTTTCTTTTTTCTTTTTCTTTTTCTTTTTCTTTTTCTTTTTCTTTTTCTTTTTCTTTTTCTTTTTCTTTTTCTTTTTCTTTTTCTTTTTCTTTTTCTTTTTCTTTTTCTTTTTCTTTTTCTTTTTCTTTTTCTTTTTCTTTTTCTTTTTCTTTTTCTTTTTCTTTTTCTTTTTCTTTTTCTTTTTCTTTTTCTTTTTCTTTTTCTTTTTCTTTTTCTTTTTCTTTTTCTTTTTCTTTTTCTTTTTCTTTTTCTTTTTCTTTTTCTTTTTCTTTTTCTTTTTCTTTTTCTTTTTCTTTTTCTTTTTCTTTTTCTTTTTCTTTTTCTTTTTCTTTTCTTTTTCTTTTTCTTTCCCTTTCCCTTTCCCTTTCCCTTTCCCTTTCCCTTTCCCTTTCCCTTTCCCTTTCCCTTTCCCTTTTCACCTTTTTTTTTTGTTGTTGTTTAAATATTGACTTATAAATTCTTGATCATGTTGACTTCCATGCTAGGAATTTTGCTTGAACATCTGCTTCTCTTCCTTCATTCAAAACAGCATTTTAAATGGAATCTGTTCCATTTAATGGGAGTTAGTTAATTAAATAGGAGTCAGTTCCAGATTAAAACATCAAAACTTGTATACTTAATATATAGGTGTTTATACATGAGTTAATGACCAAATGCTCATTATATTCAGTGGAGACTTAGGGAAGAATTACATAGCTGTTGTTATCAGAGATTTCTAGTGTTCTTTTGGACACTGTTGAGTGTTGTCTGCCCTCTGGTTAACATTCCAAAAGGATGTGGATCTCCATTAATTTTGTGTCATATCTACTGGTCCAGTTCAGACTGACTCCTATTAAGTAATGTAATTTGAGAGATGGTCATATATAAGTTTTACTCTGGGATATGAATTTATTCATTCTGGTAGCTGGTTTGCCTAGATCTCCTTTGAGTACAATGGGACTTTTTATTATTATTATTTATTTATTTATTTATTTATTTATTTTTTATTCCTCTGAAGACAAGGTAATGAAGTTGCAAATTTACATTTATATTTGGTTACCTAAATTTTAGTTGGCTAGTATATAGTGAGGTAAGTTCAGTTGTATGAGGGTACCACAATGGTACAAAGTGGTAAATGATAGAACAGAAGTCTATATTCAAAGTGTTATATGAGTTTCTAAATTTGAACAGTAAATATGGAGATAAAAAGCAATTAATGACATGTTATCAGTTCATAAAGGTGCCCTGTGAGTAAGCAGCAGAAGTAGTAGTAGAAGAAGTAGAAGAAGTAGAAGAAGAAGAAGAAAGAAGAAGAAGAAAAGAAGAAGAAGAAGAAGAAGAAGAAGAAGAAGAAGAAGAAGAAGAAGAAGAAGAAGAAGAAGAAGAAGAAGAAGAAGAAGAAGAAGGAGAAGAAAGAAGAAGAAAGAAGAAGAAGAAGAAGAAGAAGAAGAAGAAGAAGAAGAAGAAGAAGAAGAAGGAAGAAGAAGAAGAAGAAGAAGAGGAAGAGGAAAAAGAGGAAGAGGAAGAGGAAGAGGAAGAGGAAGAGGAAGAGGAAGAGGAAGAGGAAGAGGAAGAGGAAGAGGAAGAGGAAGAGGAAGAGGAAGAGGAAGAGGAAGAGGAAGAGGAAGAGGAAGAGGAAGAGGAAGAGGAAGAGGAAGAGGAAGAGGAAGAGGAAGAGGAAGAGGAAGAGGAAGAGGAAGAGGAAGAGGAAGAGGAAGAGGAAGAGGAAGAGGAAGAAAAAAACAAAAACAAAAACAAGAACAAGAACTTGGGCTTCGGAAGGCTGACTTTGAGCTGTTCAGGACACTGGTTGGCAGAGTCCCCTGGGAGGAGGTTCTGAAGGGCAGAGGAGTCCAGGAAGGCTGGGCACTCTTCAAGAAGGAAATCTTAATGGCTCAGGAGCAGTCTGTCCCCACGTGCCCAAAGACGAGCCGACGCGGAACTAGACCGGCCTGGCTGAACAGAGAGTTGTGGCTCAAGGTTAGGAGAAAAAAGAGGGTTTATAATCTTTGGAAAAGAGGGCGGGCCACTCAGGAGGACTATGAGGCTGATGCAAGGCTATGCAGGGACAAAATCAGAAGGGCCAAAGCTCATCTGGAGCTCAATCTGGCTACTGCCGTTAAAGGTAACAAAAAACATTTTTACAAATACATCAACACAAAAAGGAGGACTAAGGAGAATATCCATCCTTTACTGGATGCGGGGGGAAACTTAGTTACAAGGGATGAGGAAAAGGCTGAGGTGCTCAATGCCTTCTTTACCTCAGTCTTTAGCGGCAAGACCAGTTGTTCTCTGGATATCCAGCACCCTTAGCTGGTGGAAGGGGATGGGGAACAGGATGTGGCCCTCACTATCCACAAGGAAATGGTTGGCGACCTGCTACAGCACTTAGATGTACGCAAGTTGATGGGGCCGGATGGGATCCACCTGAGGGTACTGAGCGAACTGGCAGAGGAGCTGGCCAAGCCACTTTCCATCATTTATCGGCAGTCCTGGCTATCAGGGGAGGTCCCAGTCGACTGGTGGCTAGCAAATGTGACGCCCATCTACAAGAAGGGTCGGAGGGTAGACCCAGGGAACTATAGGCTTGTTAGTTTGACATCAGTGCCAGGGAAGCTCATGGAGCAGATTATCTTGAGTGTCATCACGCGGCACTTGCAGGGCAAGCAGGCGATCAGGCCCAGTCAGCATGGGTTTATGAGAGGCAGGTCCTGCTTGACGAACCTGATCTCCTTCTATGACAAAGTAACATGCTTAGTGGATGAGGGGAAGGCTATGGATGTGGTCTACCTACCAGCAGGTCTAGGGAAGTGATTGTCCCCCTGTACTCGGCTCAGGTGAGGCCGCACCTCGAATACTGTGTTCAGTTTTGGGCCCCTCGCTACAAGAAGGACATCGAGGTGCTCTAGAGAGTCCAGAGAAGGGCGACAAGGCTGGTGAGGAGGGGTCTGGAGAACAAGTCTTACGAGGAGCAGCTGAGGGAGCTGGGATTGTTCAGTCTGGAGAAGAGGAGGCTCAGGGGAGACCTCATCACTCTCTATAGGTAGCTTAAAGGAGGCTGTAGCGAGGTGGGGGTTGGTCTATTCTCCCACGTGCCTAGTGACAGGCCGAGGAGGAATGGGGTAAAGTTGTGCCAGGGGAGGTTCAGGCTGGATATTAGGAAGAACTTCTTTACTGAAAGGGTTGTTAGGCATTGGAATAGGCTGCCCAGGGAAGTGGTTGAGTCACCATCCCTGGAGGTCTTTAAGAGACGTTTAGATGTTGAGCTTATTGATACAGTTTAGTGGAGGTCTTGTTAGTGTTAGGTCAGAGGTTGGACTGAGTGATTTTGGAGGTCTCTTCCAACCTAGACAATCCTGTGATTCTGAGAAAAATTATATTAAAATACACTTTAACATGAATTCCATCAGTACCATCTTTATCCTATAATCAAATATTTAAATATTTTATGGTTCATAAAATTATAGTATAACATATTTGAAATGCTTCCTTTCTTTCTCTATAGGCATATATTTTTCCTTTAAAATGTATATTTGTCCACATATATGATCTTGGAACTTATGATTCACTACTGATCATACTAATTCTACTTCCATGCTAATGAGTAAAGAATGACTGTACTACATTTAGTAGAAGAAAGCTCCTTCTGGCAACAACCTTCAGGGCTCCTACATGTGTCAAACTCTTCTGCTTCTACAGTCAGAGAAGAAAGAAATCAATACATTTGCTAGACTAGTTTTTACACTATCTGGTGTCTGTACATCATAACACTGGTCATGTTGAAAACTCATTGTACAAATGAAAAGCCCTCTGTACTGTCAGGTCCATTCGTCCAGCAGATGAGTTCATATCAGCCATGCATCTTCCTGACAAATGTAGCTTCCCAATGAGGCCTAGTGAAGTACTCAGCAAAATGGGTGTACAAAGTTTTTTTTTTTTTCCCTATATATATTTTTATTTGTTTATTTATTTTTCAGAGCAGATGAATGGAATGTTATTCCTTCCCTCTTTATGTTTTAACTTATAACATTATGTCTATGTAGTTATTAGAGGTAAATCCTACACTTCTCATCTTGACTTCCTCTTTGCCTTTAGATCTCCAAATTAACAAGTTGCTTTTGTTTGTTTTTTTGCCAGTTCTGATGTAGTATGTGGGTACTTGAAGCAGGACAGAGAGTATGCAGTACCAGTAGAAGGTGTCATTCCTCACTGTATGTCATCACTTGCATAAATAAATTTACATAATGACTAATACTGATACAGTTATATTGATAAAAACAATCATAGATGATTTTAACCAAATTGTTTATATCAAGTCCAATAACTCACCACAGGCAAGCCCTTAAAGGACGGATAAATTAAATTGGCTTTGATAGAATAATGAATCTAAATATTTTATTTTTAATAAAAGAGTGGATAATAGCCATTCAGCGCAATTCCACATACTCTAAGCTTTGATCAGTTGTGTAAGACTAGGAAGCAATGACTTTTCTGTTAATGTTTTTTCTTTACTAAGTACTGTTTCATAAACTATATATGACTGAACTTGATTCTAAATTCTAGCTGGGAAAACTGGTATTTTGGCTTCTTTATTGTTTGGCTTACAGATCTGTATTTTAAAACTGAATACATGCAAAACGTCATTACTACTTCCAGCCTTTTAAACTTACCCAAGAAATTAGAAATGAACTTATTTTAAAAATAATTTTTCTCCTTTTACACACAATGATTCCTCATGTGTTAAGATCAGCTCTTCCCTACAGCTATAATCTAATTGGCATGCAGAGCTCTGATTATGAAATACAAGCAAATTGAGGAAAATCTTAATTTAATATTTATTAACAATTTTAGTTACTGCTGAAAGATTCTAAGATGGTCCTTAATTCAAAAAAAAACAAAACAACAACAACAAGAACAACAAAACTATTTTTCTGTTCTGTGCAGCTGAGATATACTTTTATTCTGCTTGTGAAACAGACAACAACAATACAAACTGCGGAGGTTTTTAAAACCCAAAGGGAGAGAGTAAAAGAGAAAACTGTGGATGGGTGAAGACCTTGTTGTGTATAAAAATGTACAGATCCAGTCAGGGCCAACACCAGGTAAACATATTCTTGTGATATAATTAGGGACTGTTTAACTGTGCTGGTAATAAATAGCCTCGGTAAATTGTAAGCTTCAAAAGATGATACATTTCAAGCTAGATAATAATTCTAAGATCTCTGCTAATATTTCAGACTCTTAGCTTAAGTATGGAAACTGCTTAGTGTATAATAAAATAAATACTACAACTTTATATCCACTGATACATTCTCTCCATCAGGTTTCAGTTGCTACAAATCTTTTGCTGCAGTGGCATCTCTGCTTCAAATAAGACTGATTAAAATGAAATTACTCAGACTCCTGACCCATGGCAAATTTCATGAGCTGCAATTTGTCTAGTAGTTCAGCTGTGAGTACAATCTGATTGGCTATAATTTAGGTTTATAGTTTTTTTTTTTTTTTCTAACATAGTAGACAGCAGTGATTTTGAAAAATAAATACAGAAATAGAAAAAGGAAAAGAAAGAAAACAGAGAAAAAAGAATGAAAAAAATCAAATCAAAACAAAACAACATAATGGTTACCTTTTTGAGCTGCAAGAATGGCATTGTAATCCAGACCTCTTAGATAAAATATTCAGCATATTTGTAGATTTTAACTTAAATCAAACTGATGATGCCTTCAAGAAAATAAAGTGTTCCTATATATGATAGTTTCAAACTTGACTTCCTTCCTGACACCAGGATTTATTTATTTATTTTTTTATCTCAATGTCCTCAGTAAGTACTTTCTAATTCTGAAGGATACAGAGAAAGAGATAACTAAATTTCCTTCTTGAAGCAAGTGATTTAATATGTTAGAATTTCGCCCATAGAATATGGGCACACGTGGAGCACTATTTTCCTTTATAAAAGCTCTTTTTAAAGCTCCTACTGATGATTATTGGATTCAGTAAGTTCTGTCCAAAGAAGATTTTGATTTTGTACCTTCCTCCACTTAGTCCTTATGGGTAATAAAAAGTGCAAATGATTAATTCTTCCAATGTTATTTAGACTTCCAGTATATTGCTTTGTGAGGAGAAAGGAATACAAATACTTGACTAATTCACTTTTGTTCCCAGAGGCTCTATTTTTAGAAAAGAAACAAAGACATAGACCTCACATCTGTGGAACATTTATTTGCCACAATGTGTATCAAACTGGTTGCATTAATACTGAATATCTAATTATCATACTTTCCCTCACCTAATCACAAGAGTTCCTGCTGCTTCTGATGCTTCATCATCAAGTACCCTTGTAACCAACCCCTGGATTCCAGAAAATTCCAACAGTTTTGCACAAAACTGTCTTTGTACTACATGAAACTCGAGAACAGAACTGTTCTGAGAAGCACTTAGTGTTCTTCTCATGTCAGCCTCCTGACAGCGCACATCATAGAAAGCTGGTTGTCTTTTCATACATTCAGCTCCAGAGGACTATAACAGAGAAGAATTGTTTATTTCACTCAAAAAATTAATTTTATATAATAATAATATAAGAAATATATCAATGCACCACAATGTTAGAAAAAAAGTGACAAAAAATGACATTTCTGAAGGACCAAGTAAGTGTTTGTAGCTTCTGATCAAACAACACCTACATCGTCCATTTCATTTTCATGGACAATCTCCAAACTTCTTCAAGTGGTCTTATTCCTAAGAGGAGATGAAAGCTGAGCATCCACAATGCTTTGGACTCATTTATATATATATATATATGTATACATATTTGCATTTACATACAAGTATAATATACATATAAGATAAAAAATAGACATAAATATGCACATATATATATGTGTGTGCTTTTTTTTTTTTCTTTTGGTGACAGATTTTTTATTTATTTTATTTATTTATTTATTTATTTGTTTGTTTGTTTGTTTATTTTTACTGAAAAACCTGGAAATGTGTATTTTCTTTTTCCACCCCTCTCTGGGTTTTCTGTTGGCAATTTAGTCTTAAAAATATCCTATCAAAACAGAATAAAGTTGATAGTACTGTGCTACCTGATATTACAGGTAGGCTTTTAAACCATGCAAAGGGGTGTTTTCTGGTACTACCTACTAGATAGCTCTTAGTTCATTAGATATAGTACCTTGCAGAAGACATACTACAGCGCAGGTGGCAAAAGATGACAGTGGCAAGATGATGTGCCTAGGGGAAAACAGGGACAGTATCTCACCTTGTAAACATTCTCACTTTAGGATTTCATTACTAAATCAGTTTTATACATCAAGTAGTCCTAAAGCTCTGTGAGAAGTCACAAAATGTCATTATTGCAGGGTAACTGTGGCCCATATACTAATTTATCCTGTGCTGAAGAAGGTGAAAATCAGCTAGTCAAATTGTCCCCACACCTTAACTTGATGATTTTAACACCCCGTTTCTGAAACCAGACATAAATAACATGACTGCTAATATTGAAGCTACTGCCAACAGTGGAGTTAGGGGTAACTGTTATCAATAGTTTCAGCACACAGTTTCATTCGGGAGTATGGCAGTTCCTCCAGCCACAGACAGCAGATGCTCCCTCTATGCACACCTCCATTTCTCCAACTCAGATAAATGAACTCTCACAGGCAGAACTCTCACAGGCTCTCTTCATCTTTCTACTAAAGAAATGAATGTCCTCCTGGGGACACCAAAATGCTGTTGCAACTATACTGATGAAATGTCTTGAACAATCTCTGTCCCTAGGCCAGTTCTCTGCTTTTTAGTTCTGAAAATACAAGGTTCCCTTTCAAACTGCCTTTGACCTCATCTGGAATATGAGAGATGCTGGACAGCATAAGCCCAATTTTAAACATCTCTAGTGCTAGATGTTTACAGCTATGATATACTTGTGTAAGGCACAAGTCATCTGTTGTATTTTAGATGTCTGTTTCTCTTTCAAATATCTGAATTTTAATTTTGACTGCAAAGGTGTTCTAAAGTGGCCAGTGCAGGCATAGAACTGAATCAGATGTATGTTGTTTGCTCATGTGCCTGTCCATTTAGTCTCAGTTATAAGTAAAATAAAATGAAATAATGAAATAACAGAATGAAATGAAATGAAATGAAATGAAATGAAATGAAATGAAATGAAATGAAATGAAATGAAATGAAATGAAATAATGAAATGAAATGGAATGAAATGAAATAATAAAATAAAATAAAATAATAAATAATATAAAATATAAAATATAAAATATAAAATATAAAATATAAAATATAAAATATAAAATATAAAATAGAATGAATATAAAATGAAATATTATTCTGATACTATGATCTAATTTGATGGAGAAGGAAAAGAAATATATGTGTTCTCCATAAACATTCTCCCTCAGACGAGGTTCACTTCAACCATGCCTAAACTGCCTTTAAAATAGTCATTGTTTCACTAGATTCTGATGCCTTGCAGGCATTTTGATACCTTAAAATTCACAGTATCATTGCCTTCATCTACGGAAACAGATTTATCAGGAGCTGAAATATAACACATTGGTGTTTTAACTTTGCAAACTGTAGGGGGGGAAGATACCAGTCTGAGGGAAAACCCACAGTTTTGTTTAATGTTTAAATACCATTTTGCATAATTAATGGATAATAAAATAACAACTTAATAATAATAATAATAAAGATGAAAAAATGCTCAAATAATGAAAAAGGACAATTATTGCAAGTTAAAATATCCAAGAGATGTACTTCATAAACTCATGCATAAAATGTTGTATTTAGTTATTTTCAGTATTTGAACTGTTACATTTCTAGGGATTTGTTATCATTCATATTTCAGAACCAGGAAACTCTAGGAACTTTGTAGGAAAGCTGTCATGCAATGTTTCTACAAGTGCATAGGCTTTTAATACACAAAATATGGCTTACTTAGAGAGGCAGAATTGAAAAACTAACTGTCAAGAGAGAGCAAGAATAAAGAAATACTTTCTTCAAAGTGAAATATCTTAAAATTCAGGATTTTAATAACAAATGCCAATGGCCAAACTACCAGGGACTGAAGATCTGTCTTTCAGAATTAAAAACATGAGCTGCTCCAGGTCTCCAAAGCTGTTATGAGCTTATATGATCTGTTGATTAGTCATTCAGGTATCTTCTTACAGATGTCCAAATACAATTTTCAAGGACAATATTGGCACTAAGGAACTCCAAGTTATTAAATTTGTTTTTATAAATCTACTATGAGTTGCAATGGGAAAAAATGAAAAGCTCGTAATTTTGATGTGTGAACATTATTATAACAATTGGTGCAGCCTGTTGAACAGGGACGATCACATGAGGTCATGCAGAAAAATATTTTTGAAGGTAGTCTCTGATGAGACTTTCTTTCAGTCTAATAAAATGTTTTGTACTTGTCTAGATAATGATCACCATTATTACCTAGATATGGATCACTGATCAAAACTCTTCTCTCAACTTCTGCAAACAGTCTCCCTATTTGGAGACTTGGGATGAAAAAAGGGCAAGTTCTAATTAGGCAGTGGAAGGGACACTCCTTTTTCCAGGACACTGTGAAAAACATTAAACTAAGATAAAGTGCTTTAAGATACTTGAAAATAAGATGTCACAGAAATACACTGGTATATGAAAATAGTATAATTACTCTTATATATTATATAGCAATACCCTTGCAGAAAGGATGAGATCTTAAAGTTCTGTGTCACTAACATGATACGGATGTTGTTTTTTTGCAAAGATATCCATTTCTTGGTCTTAATCTTGAACTGACCTAAAACATGTTTTGTGCAATCAAAATATTTTATAGTGCCTTTTCAGATATTTTTAACGACTTTAGTAATATAACTGAGATTTTAAAATTATTATTATTTTTTTAATTAATCTGACCTCAAAATACAAACAAAAAGCAATCTATAAAGATCTGGTTGTGTCTTTTGGCAAAGAAATTGGATGAACTAATTTTATTCTAAAATTTTGTCTTGATCATTATGTAGGATAACAATAACAGGGAATTAAATAAATCATTAGTATGAAGCTAAGATAGGCTTGTGGTTCAAGGTAAAAATACTTACGAAGAAATAGTACTAATTATATAGTTTGTTTATTCTTTTTTTTTTTTTTAATAATAAAGTATATTTGTTATTAGAGTTTTGGTTAGCTAAACTGGCATTTGTGTGCCCGTATGTACTCAGTTTTCTTGAAACACTGAAAGATGAGTGAAAACACATGAAAGAAGTAGGAATACACATCCCTGACTTCTGAGACCTACTGATGTTTCAACATCTGAAGATCCAGGTTTAACAAATGCTCCTGCTACAGCTCAGCCTAAGCATAACAGGAACATGTTGAAATCGATGGCTTTTTTAAGAATGCCACAGTTGTTAAAATTACATTTGCTGCAAATATTACAACAATCCCCAGTGCTAGGCACCACCACCTAAATTCTAAGAAAGGTGTTATTTCTACACTAGAGGTTTTCAGGCTTCAGTGGGGAGATCCCAGTACTCTGTAGACAAACTGTGTGCAGGTTGTGTAAATTGCACATATAAACTCTCTTCATCTTTTGAGGACATCTTAACTTCCAACTGAAAATGTTTACAGGGCGAGAACTTGAAAGTCATTTCCCTACTCTGAAGGAGTTACAGATGACCACTTTACAAATATTCTGGTACGGAAGTTGTCAAGGAACTGTAAATTACTTCTTTTTAATACTAGTACTGCAGAGATAATCAAAGGCACAAGACAAAATCAGTTCTTTCTGATATTGGACATTTTAGGTGTAATATCCAAACCTTAACTTGTTGTCTGATATATTTTTACTGAAACTCATAAACTATTATACTGATGTCAAAAATGTAATACATGGCAAAATGAGCCAATAAACCAATACCATCTAATTGCTTTTAATGCAGTATTTTTGACATATTCATAAACATCTACTAGAGTGAATCTTATGTTGAGGATAGGTACAAAAGCATTAACAACAGTCCAGTCTCAAACAGACCAAAAATGGAACTTGCAAGAACATGAAGTTATACAGACTGACCACACAGTTCTCAGGAAGAATTTTGAAAATACAGCTAAACAAGAAACTCTATTGGCACACCATGGCTCCCTATGGTCTCTCTGCCTGTATGAGATTAGGAAATCAAAGCATTCAAATGTAAGAGGCACTCACCTCCAGCCATTTCCCAAACTCCACATGTCAGGAGACCCAGGTAGCCTTGCCGATCTGCTTCCACAGTCTCCTTGTTAGGTGATGTACTGACCCAGACAAGTTCTGGGACCAAAGTGAGTGTGATTTCAAAGACCTAGGACAAAGGAATCACAGAATTATTGATGTCTGTGATCCACACAAATATCAACTTCCTCAGTCAGTCAAAGGTCAGTGAAAATCTCTCAGATCTCATAAAAGAAGTTCTACAGGCTAATTTACCCCCTTCCTGAGTAAGGAAGTTTCCCTTCTCTCCCAGCCTGTGTATCAGCAGGGAAGAAAAAAGTTTTGAAGATAAAAGCTTCTGTGCAGCAAGTGGAGAGGAAAGATGAGAATTGGCTGGTGAAATAAATGTGTATCAAGTATACATTAAAAATAAAATAAAACAAAAAATAATAAAAAATCCCGTTATAATATTTCCTACATTTACATTAAAATAATTTCAAATAAGGTTATAATCAAATGATAGTAATTTACAGTTCTTCAAATCAGCTATTAAATGACAAAAAGTAAAACAACCCTTTTACCAATTCTCACATTTTTGTAAGTAAGTAATTTCCTTTTATTAGGTCATTTTTCAAACTCCAGTCAAGCTTGTGCTTTATTGGCAGATAAAAAACCACCAACAACCATTTTTTCTGGAATTAATTTTGTCAATACCGTCTGTTCTTTTATTATGCAATTTACAAACAAATAAACCATTTTTTTAAAAAGAAAGTAACTTTGAAGATAAAAATTCTCAGCTACTGTTTTTTGTTTATTTGTTTGTTTGTTTGTTTTGTCTTCCCTTTAAAAAAGACCTAATAAGGAAATATAATTTTATTACATTTGTTATTGGTGCTATAAAGCTGTATTTCAATGGCTGGGGAATACAATTTAATTGATCATGTTTTTGAAATGCATTAATATGAGTTACTGTATTTCTCATATGTAATTTGAAATTATGTAAAGACATAAAACTGTCCTATTGCATAGTGTAAATCTGTGAGTTACTGTTTCACTACATTAAATTAAACATGTGTATGGTCAGATAGGTCTGAAAATAAGATTTTGACCCAAATGTTTTAAATACCTGGAAATGCTTGACTGAACTAAAATTAACTAAGTAAACAAGACTGCTTGTTATCATTTTAGACTTCACTGATGTGAAATACTTAATTACAGCATTTGACCTTTATTCCTCTCTCCATTGGCAGGATTTAAGATAAGAAAAATAATAATAATAATAATAAAAACAAATAAAAGAAGAAAAGGAAAAACGTTCATAAAAATGGTCATTTAGTAGTAAAAAAATAAAGGACTTTGCTGCACTGAATGACTGAGTTAGAGACAGTTTAATGACCCCTTAAAAGGAAGTGTTATTACCAAAAAAGAAACTGATTTTAGTTTCATCAGCCTCCACATAAATATGGAAGACATATATATATATATATATATATATATATAAAGATATATAATAGGTGAAATAGCAAGGTGTGTTGTTAAAGTACAAAATAGAGATATAGATGAGCTATAAAAAGAACTATATTGGAAGTGAAATTTTAGAAATTAAATATTTTGATAGAAAAAATATATTTTAATAAACTAAATGAAAAACATCTTTTAATGATGTTTTTATTTTTGCTGTTTATTGTTTGACAAGTTTTCTATTTTTATGATAGCCTCCAAATATTAAAATTTCCGTTATCATTTTCCCTCTTTTTTTTTTTTTTCCTTTATTCACACTTTCTTTCCTCACAATAACTTTCCAGTAGCATGATGAAGAAAATAAGAAGAGAAATTTGGAAAAATAAAGTCAAAATGCTTGCTTGGAATGCTTGCAAGAACTTTCCTTTTTCAGAAAACATTTAATAAAAAAGTACAATAACAAGGAAAAAAGTGAATAGTTATCAGAAAGAGACTGGAACAAACAGACATAACTAAGAAATTTGGTCAAAGTACATTTTCCAGACAAAATTTTTGGAACCAATAGAGAGTAGCTGAATAGATCATAAATGGCAAAATTGTGGAGGTAGAGTAGACAACAAATGAGGAAGGATATTTCAATTTTTATTATTTTTTTTTAAGAGTTCTTGTTCAGATCTGTCAAAGACTCATTGTCATTCACCATCTATTTTACTTTGTTCATGTCTGCAATTCCTTGTGCTTTGTTTTCAGGATTTTTGTTTTGTGATTTTTAGAAGCTTAGTCTACAATTTTCCAGTGGCAAACATAAACTGGAGGTGGAAGAGAGAAGGAGATAAAGAAGGAAACTAGGGGTAGTGTTGTCTGACTGCTCTCAACCTCATCCTCTTTCAATAAATCTATTGGTACTATTGCTAACATAAAGTGCTTGATTTGACTAACTACATCCTCATATTCATTCTCTCAAGACACACAAATCCAGCCACCCCATCACAGTCTATTATCAGTGTGCACAGGATATGCCAGCCATAGTAATACTTTTTACCCCATGTCACGTTTTATGCACATTTAATGCTGTATTCAACAGAAATGACACACAGGACTTTGCTTTAGCAGCTATTGTGGAGAATGAAGGACTCCTTCAGGTGGTTTCAAATCTTATTTCGTAAAGTGCACAAAGTTTGTCATTATGGGTGTTTGTGTCAAAGAAGGACAGGTGATTACCTGCCTGTTTGTGTCCTGTTTTGCAGCACAGTTTCATCCTAACTCCTCTCATGTTCCCCTTTTTCCATGCCATGAGATATTAATGACTACTTTAGAGAGAGAATAGCTGCCTCATAGGACCGATATTAAAGCAAACATAGATACAGAAGCAGAGCCTTATTTCTGCTTTACAAAGTGATTTTGTTAATTCTTACTCTCATGTTCCCCACATCTCTGGATAATAATCACAGCTGCTTTCTTCACATCTCCCTCTCTCTCCAGTGGCATCCTTCATGACCTTGGGGTTCGAAGCAGTTGATATTTTTGTTCCCATCCTTTCCAACTCTGATACAATTAACTCCCTGTGCTACATGTGCTGTTTGGACCTGTGACTAACTCCTGAAATTAAATTCTGAATAGAGCCTGGTGTTTTGGGTTGGCTCTATGCAGACAAATGATCAATACTTTTTCCCTCACAGTTCCTTTTTTATCAGAGTAGGCAGACCCCCACTAAGGTTCACAGCCTTGGTGGTCATGTTTCATCCTGAACTGTCTTTGATTATAATTTTACATCACACAAATCTCATTCTATCATCTCCAAAACATAGCAAGGCTGTGACCAAAGCTGTCTCAGGATGATGCCAAGTCAATAATTCATACCTTTATTACATCTCTGCTGGGTAGCTGTAATTCAATGTAGTTGTTGTAATTGTAGTATGCTAGCACCTGTAGATTGGTGTGCCTGAAGCAGTTCCATGTCCAACAGTTGTTCCATGTCTTTTATAATCATATCTACATGTCCAATGCATCTGTAATATATAGGAAATACCTACCACACCTTTGCAGAGACAAAGAATATATTCCACTTAAGATTTTAAATCCTTCTTTATGAAATAACCCGGCTGAAAGGTAATTCTTTTAGACCATCAATTATACCCAGGTTTGTGTTCTGTTCTGCTCCACTCCTTTCTTCTCTCGACTATTAGAATCAGTAGTCTGGACTCACAACTGGAATATGAGATATCATTAAACAGCAGAAAAGCATTTAGAAGTATAAAGGGACACTACCTATCTTGAATTTTTTCTTTGTGACCTTACCTCAGTATGTCTTTTTCCTGCTTTCTAGGACAGTTGCCACCATAAAATCACTGGTGGAATAACCTTAAAAAAATAAATAAGTAAATAAATAAATAAATAAATACATACATACATAAATATAAAATAAACATAAACATAAAATAAATAAATAAATATATAAATACTTATTAAAGCCTATTGTTCCAGCCTGTGTAGGTTTGTCTGAACTTCCAACTGGACAGCGTCCAGGAACATGCTGAGAGAACATTCTCCCCCATTGTCCTGTAGTATGTAGGACTCAGGATGATCCTTGCAGTTACTGTCACTGTGAATGAAAAACAACCTGCAACAAACACTCTAGCAAAAACTAATTCAAAACAAAGCGAAGAAATAAACCTGTGAATCAATATCCCTCTGGGATTTTTATTTATTTATTTATAGGATTATTTCTTTTTAGCATATCTTTCTCACTTCTGTGAGGTAACAGATGTTCAACCACAATGTTGAAGCTTCATGGTCCACAACTAATTTATCTACTGTAGTACATTGGAAGACCTGCTTTCCATGGAAATGTCACCTAGTTGCAGCTTTGTATGGAATTAAATTGAAATGCAGACCTGAATCAAAATAAGTTAATATTACTTTATGTTCAGGTTTAGTTTCTTCTTTTTCAGCATTATCATAGAATCATAGAATATCCCAAGCTGGCAGAGACCCACAAGCATCTTCAAGTCCAACTCCTGGCTTCACATAGAACCACCCAAAAATCAAAGGTAGGCTTGGTGTCATGACCACTTCCTCTGGGGAACCTGTTCCTGTGCCCAGCAACCCTCTCAGTAAAGAAGCTTTTCCTAACATCCAGATTGTTTCCTAAGATCCACATTGACCCTCCCCTATCCCAGCTCCATGTAACAACTTGGGTCCTGTCATTGTCACCAGAGAGCAGAGCTCAGCGCCTGTCCCTCTGCTCCCTTCATGAGGAAGCTGCAGGCCACCATGAGGCCTCCCATTAGTATCCTCTTCTCTGGGATGCACAAACAAAGAGACCTCAGCTACCCCTCATCCATCTTCCCCTTTAGACCCTTCATCATCTTGTTGTTCTCCTTTGGACACTCTCTAATAATTTTATGTGCTTCTTATATTGTGGCACCCAAAGCTGCACAGTTTAGACAACCTCTTCTTCGTGTGATGAGTTTATCTCTTACAAAATTTATTTCACTTCTTATATCTGTGCCTCTCAGTTATATGTGGTTTTCTGACAGTAAAAATGTGTCTTTTTGTTTGTATAAATTTATATTCATTATCATTATGGGAAGAGACTGGAAAAATGTGCACTAAAAGTACCCCTATATATAAAACTAGCAGGAAAAAAATAAAGTTTATATTGTTGTTGTTGTTGTTGTTATTATCATTATTATTATTATTATTATTATATAATTATTGATGATAATAATAATATAATAATAATAATAACAATCATGATTTTGAATAATTTTATACAATTTAGTGTGTGCATGTCTGGAGTTGGTAACTGTGTCTATTTAGAAAATTACGTGATAGCCCTTGTTACAACTAAGTATGAGATTAGTGCTCCACTTTTAACATAAGGAAACTTAGTAAGTTGCCAAAGAAAAGTCATGGAACAGTCTGGGCTTACAACAGGTTTCCTTTGCTCCAGAAGCAGGTAAAATGCTGACCTTTCTGTAGTAACCAGAATAATATATCAGAGGAACCCAGACTCCCTGTGAATATATCCACAGTATATCAGCAACAAGCAGTTTATATTTTAAAGCATATTTATCACTACTGAGTCAAAAAGGGCAAAATTCCTGAACCAATCTATAATTTACAATCCAACATTTGGAACCCTGGCAACTCAGTAATTATTTGGCTTCTGCTTGTGTGTGTATGCATGTGAGTTTATTATTTTACTTATTTATGTGAAATGTGTGCACATGAGTTTTATTCTGGAGGCTTATGATGTAAAAGCTCTGCATATAATTTATTAAAAACAAACAATGTAACAAAAAGAAGATTATATTCCCCTTTAATGGGGTGCTTGCCAGGGCCTGGAAACAGAATACAAACTAGTAGCTTTATGGAAGCTGCCAGCTGAAGAGATGTTCAGTCTTAGAAGGCTTTCCTCCGGTTTTAAACGGGGAACCTATTCATTAGTACATTTTGTACCTTTTAGATTTTTTATTTATTTATTTTTCCTTGCTTGGTGAGGCTGCACTGAGAAAGCAGAAAAGAAGCAATGAGCAGTGAAAGAGGAAAAGAGCAATGGGTCTAATGACACGTCTGTTGTGGATAGGGCCTTGTAATTGCTGGTTTCTGATGGACTGATGATCATCTAAACCAAGGAAGAAGCATACGGTTTCCGAAGACATGCAGTGGTGCCTTCCTCTGTGTGAAGGAGTACCCAAGCAGGAGACACGTGGAACTAGGTTGCAGTAAAACAGCTTGGGGTCACTCAAGGGATTCAAACATTCCAATTCTGCATTCACCGAAAGTGCCGATTGTGTTGAGAAACCTTTGATGAGGATAAGGGGAAACAATGGAAACAGAACAATACTTCGGTAAATGTCTTTCTCAGTTTTTAACCTTGTGTATGTTCTTAACATTCTGAAGGTACTGGGGGAATTGGATCACAGTGGAGAGTCACAGCTATGATGCCATTTCAATTCATTTCATATCTGAAAAAGTTAATAGAAACACTCAAATTTTTCAGTCTACCAGCCTTTCTTTCAGCTCTGTCAAATATAATGCCAGATCATGTAATAATTAGCATTATAAAGGAGTGAATCTGTCTGGTTTCAATGGGATCTTTCTCAGATTAAATCTTCCATAATCAGAAATAGAGCTACCTGTTTCAAGGACCTTGAAGTAAAGAGGGAAGAGTTTAAGAAGAACCATAGGCATTGTGATTCTCTAAACTGCTTAGAAGTAGAGCACCTGGCTCCAATGGTGGAAATGGTAATGCTGCGGTAGATTACTGTGTTTCTCACACAGAGTGAGGACATTTCTGTCCATAGGACTTTGTTTATAAGGACCAGCACTCTAGGAGTGGGGATATTTAGGGCAGACAGCAATACCAGACACAGAAGAGGAAGCCATTGCTGAAATTTCCTTCCTTCCTCAAGCTAGGTTACTTTCCCTAAGTTTGCCTTACATACATTGGGACTCAGAAGCTGAGCTATCCTACTTTAACATACAAAGCCAATCTACATATTATCTTATACTGACCTTAGTTATTTATTGGAATTTATTTATTTAAATGGCAGTAAATACTGGGAGATGTCTTCTTCAACTCCTTCTGCATTCTGCAGATGGAACTCTAAACTTCCTCTTGTGCTCTACAGAAGTCTGCTTTGAATATATGATTAGAGTTTTACAGGTGTAAAGAAAGGGAGAAAAGATTCATCCACATTTTTAAATTAAGAAATGGTTCACAGTGTGGACAAGAATGCTATGGTAACACAGCTGGGAAAAAAAAAAAAAAGAGTAAAAGAAGAAAAGTGAGATTGATATGCTTTGATAAAAACAGTTTAAGATACTCAAGTGAAAGATAGTAAATACAGTGATATATTTCTTTATCCTCATATACAAAATTGATCAATCCAATGAGAGACTACCTTTTGTGGTCTAACCTGTCAGGCTGCTAAACACAACAAAGCCATTTGCAGCTCCCCCCTCCAGTTGGGATGGGAGAGAGAACTGGAAGAAAAAAAAGAAGTATCACAGAATCACAGAATCATCTAGGTTGGAAGAGACCTCCAATATCATCTAGTCCAACCTCTGACCTAACACTAACAAGTCCTCCACTAAACCATATCACTAAGCTCTACATCTAAACGTCTTTTAAAGACCTCCAGGGATGGTGACTCAACCACTTCCCTAGGCAGTCTATTCCAATGTCCAACAACCCTTTCAGTAAAGAAGTTCTTCCTAACATCCAACCTAAACCTCCCCTGGTGCAACTTTAGCCCATTCCCCCTCGTCCTGTCACTAGGCACGTGGGAGAATAGACCAACCCCCACCTCTCTACAGCCTCCTTTAAGCTACCTATAGAGAGTGATGAGGTCTCCCCTGAGCCTCCTCTTCTCCAGGCTAAACAACCCCAGCTCCCTCAGCCGCTCCTCATAAGACTTGTTCTCCAGACCCCTCCTCACCAGCTTTGTTGCCCTTCTCTGGACTCTCTCAAGCACCTCCATGTCCTTCTTGCAGCGAGGGGCCCAAAACTGAACACAGTACTCGAGGTGCGGCATCACCAGAGCCAAGTACACGGGGACAATCACCTCCCTAGACCTGCTGGCCACACTGCTTCTTATACAGGCCAGAATGCTGTTGGCCTTCTTGGCCACCTGAGCACACTGCTGGCTCATATTCAGCTGACTATCAACCAGTATTCCCAGGTCCTTCTCAGCTAGGCAGCTTTCCAACCACTCATCTCCCTGCCTGTAGCGCTGCTTGGGGTTGTTGTGCCCCAGGTGCAGGACCGGGCACTTGGCCTTGTTGAACTTCATACAGTTGACCTCAGCCCATCGGTCCAGCCTATCTAGATCCTCCTGAAGAGCCTTCCTACCCTCGAGCAAATCGACACACACACCTAACTTGGTGTCATCTGCAAACTTACTGAGGATGCACTCGATCCCCTCATCCAGGTCATCGATAAAGATATTAAAGAGGACTGACCCCAGTACTGAGCCCTGGGGGACTCCATTAGTGACCGGCCTCCAACTGGATTTAACTCCATTCACTGTGACTCTTTGGGCCCAGCTACCCAGCCAGTTTCTAACCCAACGAAGCGTACGCCAGTCCAAGCCAAGAGCAGCCAGTTTCTTGAGGAGAATGCTGTGGAAAATGGTGTCAAAAGCCGTACTGAAGTCAAGAACAGCCTAAAAACTCAGGGGTTGAGATAAAGTGATTTTAATGGGATAGAAATAGGAGAAAAAATAATGATGGTAATAATAATGACAAATATATATATACACAGATATATATAAAACAAGTGATGCACAATGCAATTGCTCACCACTCACTGGCCAATGCCTAGCCAGTCCCTGAGCAGCAATCTCCCACTCATGGGCCAACTCTCACAGTTTTTATAGTCCTACATGATGCCATAAGGTGTTGAATATTCCTTTGGTCAGTCTGGGCCAGTTGTTCTGGTTCTGTCCCTTTCCACCTTCTGGTGCACCCCTAGACCCCTTGCTGGCCAAGTAGCACAAGAACCTGAAAAGTCCTTGACTCTGTGTAAGCACTGCTCTGCAACAACTAAAACATCGGTGTGGAATCAGCATCATTTTTCCCCTATTCTCCTAAATCCAAAACATGTCATATGCCAACAACTATGAAGAAAATTAACTTTAGCCTGCCAAAACCGGGATGCTACCATATGACTGAAATGTCCAATTTTTGCTGATAATTTACACAGTTAGTGTAATTAGTGTAAATTAGTGTAAGTTATCTGCAACAAAAGAATAAAATATAAAGCAAAAAGGAAGGTTGAAAATGTATTTTCACTGTAACTTTCTTTTGTTTCTCTTTACATATTTGTAAAAATAAAAATAAAAAGATTTAAATCAATTACTTTATCTGCATGGGACATACAGAGTTTTAATTTATCTGAGATATTTGAGTGGAAGGAGAAGAAAAAAAGATTATTACTACAATTGCTATTATTACCATTATAGTTATTATAGTCACAATCAGCATTGAATACGTAACAAAAAGACACTAGCCAATAATTTTGATAGCTATGTTAAACAGGATGTCGAGTAAACAGGAAAAATAAAACTCACCATCTGCTTAATATAGTGCTTTTACTTAACATTCTAGTGAAGAAAACAGGATTCCTGTACTTCCAGAGCTTGTCTTGTAATGGATTCACTAACAAACAATCTGTATTAATTACACATGCACTATATCATTTCATTGATGACATGCTGGAGACATGATATCTGGAGATATTGATATCTTTAATATCAATATTGAAATATATTCAATAAATTAACTTGTTACTTGCCTTTATATGTTGATTTTACCTGATAAAATGCATGTAGGCATCTTCAGAGACAATACTGACACTAATATAAGTTAAATTTGGAAGTCTGACCAGTACAGAACTATGCCTCTAAGTGTAAGAACTTATACATATATTTCATAAAGAGTTCATCCTCTCACAATAATTTACAGATTTAAGATGACCACAAATATGTCAATATATTTCTTTAATTAATTAACTTAAAATATATTTATATTTTGATGCCATATAAACTTTGACAGGACTCTTTAAAGCCTTAAATTGTTCATAGTTTTTAGTTTGTTTGTTTTCTGGCTTAATGTCATGATTAATCAAACAAACAAAATATTTTGAGGAAGCTGTTTAAATAAGAATAAACTTCAAAAAAATTAAACTCCTGGTATTAGATGACATCTTCAAGATACCAGAAATAAAATATTGCCAAGGCAAATTTTAACCAGTTGATAGATCAGCAGATCTGACAGAAGTGTCAGATGACATGGAAGTGTTATCACTCAAAGGTGTGGTGAATGGGTTTTTGTTTGGGATGTTTATTTTTAAATACTGTTATTGTTTATTTATTTATGTTGAGGCAGGGAGTCTGTGGAATACTCTAAAGGTTACAGATATTCTTAAACTGGATAATGCACTTGCCCTAAGTCTGTCATCAGTTCCACCAGTATAAACTAGGATCATTGATAAAGCTGATGAAGGTACAGTGGTACAAAATTACAATAAATGAGAGTAGAATATGCCTCTCCCTTTGACTAAAATTGTAAAGATCATCACCAAAGGCTAACTGCCAGTATTTTAAGGTATCGTTCTTTTTATTTATATTCATTTTTCATCTTATGTTTTCATGGTTTATGTCCCCAAATTCTTGATCTACAGCGACTAATCCTATACTTTGTTTAGATAAGTAAATTTGAGAGTAAATTTGAGTTATGAGACTCTACAGCAGTACGTATACATATGCTCTTCAAATAGAAAACGTGCACTCTGTCTTCTATTTCTCTATCTGTCTCTGTTTTATCAGACTATCACTGAAATATATGGATGTTGTTATCAATACTTTTGAAATTCCATAAATTTCACTCAGAATATTTCCCAGAAGCCAGGAGATCTTAGCTACCAGTACATAAAAAAGGGACAAGTTTCATCAGTTGTCATTTTGATCTTGGAAGCATGTCCACTGTCAATGACAGATCCTAGCAGCACAATTACAACTTAAACTAAACTGATATAGACTAGATCAAGAGCCAACATTGCCTGCCAGGAACTATGATTTCCTTTTAAGAAGATTTCTATAACGAAATTTAATATTACTAGCAGTGGTTGAACTGAGGTAGAACCCAAGGTTTTAACTGAGATCAAGGCCTCATATTGCTGGACATAGGATTTCTTTTTCCCAGAGTCCAAGCCCCTAACATACTGAAATCCATAGGTCTGTTTTGCTTGTCTATATTTCATTTTATGTACTTCAGGTCATTGCACTTCCCTTTTTTCTTGCCTCACTTGCAAAGGAGTGAAATAATGGCACTGTGACTTAGAAAGAAATATGCCTTGCAGCTTGGTCTGATTTCAGCAGTCAAGCACAGACTTAAAGCCTCTCTTTGTGATTCACAGTAGAAATGCAGCTTCCGTAATATAAGGTGATGATAAGAAATATGGCCTTGTCATCATGGATTCAAAGATGACTATTTAATCCATTTTACTCTTTCATTTCAGTTATGTCTTTCATTTCGATTTATCAGACTTTTTTTTTTTTTTTTCCAAACAAGAAAGAAAACACAGCAGAAAAATACACCTGGACAAAATAAAAGTATGGTAAGGACCATGATGGTCATTTGGCTAATTTTGAAATGCCTGGTTCCTGCTAATGTATTTGTTCTCAGATTTCTGTGGGAAATATTACCTTCACTTCTTTTTATTGAAAAAAAAAAAAAGCTAGAAAAAAAAATAAGTAAAATAAATGCTTAGTTATAGACTAAATAACCATGTATAATCAAGACAAGCTTCTGATTCTAACCTTAAAGAAGGAAAATTACATCTCAAATCCTCTCTGACACAAGTAGGTTTCTCAATACTTTTCAAATTTCATGTCTTGATAAAGAAAGTTAGATTAAGTAGAATTAACTTTTAGAAAATTAAAATACTATAAATAGATTTGCAAAAATTACTTTCCATCTCAGTTAAAAGAAGAATAAACAAAAGATAAATAAAAAGTAAAATAGGTAGATGAAGTTAAATCTGAAAATCCAAATTCCCTCCTCCTCCCCTTCTTCTTTTGATTCTGTAAGTGAAATATTACATCTGTTTTTAAAGTTAGTTTCCAGATACTTGGAAGAAGAGTTGAGGACATTATAAAAAATTTCCTCAGAGCTGCTTTTTCTTTTTGCCCAAAAGTTCAGTGACTAGAACAGCTTCAATCCTCTTCCCTCTTTGACAAAATTTGAGCAATAAATCTTACCTCTTAAAAGAATGTTTCAACATTTTTATCTCCTGGATAGGTGGAAAAAGATTTCTCCTCCTATCCTGATTCTGATTTTGGTCTGATTGCTCATTTTTGTACAAATAACTAAAATTCATGTATGTAACTGAACCACAAATTTGCAGAATTCCTCTCTCAGATTGTATTTAAAAAATGCTGTTGTTGGCCAGTTCCAAGAGGAAGAAATACTGAGGGAAATTCCCCTTGCAAACCCTGCCATCAATATGGTGAGAAGCAGGAATCAACCACTGAGTCACCCACTCTGCTGATTTAAGACTTTGTTCCAAAGTGTTTGCTCACTGTCTTCCAGAGCAGTGACCTATTTACTTCTAAATTCTTTCAAAATATGTAGAAGCTTCCTTTCAGCATCATTATTATTAAATGAATAATTAGTGACTATAACAATAATTGCTAATCCAGTTAGACGTCCAAGTTCCACTGTTTATCTGAATTATTTTTCAATTAATTATAAACATGAAACAATTTTCCACACCCTGACGTTATTATTTTTTTTTTTTTGGTTATAAAAGAAGCTTTCTGAAGATGAAGGGAGGTTTAATTACTTTCAAACTGGAAACATGAAGATCCTGAGAGGCAGGTCCTAGCCAGCAGCTATACCATTTAAGAAAAAAACACTTAATCTGTAAGTTTTAGATTTTTTTTTTTTTTTTTCTGTCGTGAAAAGAAGTTTGAACAAAGATGAGTGAAATTTGGGGCTAAGATAAAAAATACTATTTTTGAGGTGGAAACTATCAAAAGAAATTTTCAAATGTCACTAACTTTATGGAGAACAAACGTCAAAATATTTTGCTATCATGAAGATTAAAAAAAGGAGTAAATGCATGCATTTTTATCATTCACAACCGCAGATTCTTCTCTTACCTTTAGGCCTTTGTGTTTCCTTTCATTATGTTATCTTTCTAATTTATTTGTTTGTTTCCTAAGTCATTGTACATCCACACAGTTAGTTTTCTAAATTCCATATATTTTCATTTTCTTTTCAAATGCTCAGTAGGTATTCTTGCCAACAGTCATGTCCAACTTTGCTCCAGCCCTGATATGTTTCCTTTTTAGAATAATAGAATATCTGAGCTGGAAGGGACCCACAAGGGTCATCGAATCCAACTCCTGAGTCCCCAGAGGACCATCCGAAAAATCAAACCATATTTCAGAGAATGTTGTCCAAATACTTGTTGAACTTTGGCAGGCTCAGTGCCACAACCACTTCCCTGGGGAGCCTGTTCCAGTGCCTAACCATGAAATCTAAAATACAAAACAGCCATCCTTTTTCTTATCTCACCTGTAGCTTGAAAATAATACCTTAATGGTCAGCAATGGGCAGTAATGACGTTAAGCTGCTCATTAAGTCTGGATATTGCTGTTTGTGAAACCTAGGCAAGAGATGACAACGCACACCTGATTACAATGCTTGAAAATCCTGTTCTGCTTCTCTCTCTTTCTCCTTCACTTTCTCCCTTATCTTGACACTCTTCATTCACCCTCCTTCTTTCTCACAGACAAAAGCTTTTACATTATTCAGGTCTTCATTACACACCACCTTTTATTTATTTATTTATTTGTTGTTGTTTGTTTGTTTGTATGTGTGACTTTGAAGATCTGTAGTTCTTTTCAACATTCAAGGTCTTTGGACCCCTTACCTGTATGCAGTGCTATGCTACTTGAATTAGTATTACCCTTTCAAAGCCCAATATTTCACAGCAACAGCAGCCTCTGTGTACTGAGCTCTGTTAAAGCTGCTATTGCCAAAATGTCTTTCTGTTTTCAGATATTTTCTGCCTTTGCGACCAAAAGAAATGTTTGATTGGAAAATTGCCATGTAGTCAGCAATGAATTTTGCATTTCCTTAAAAGAACAAGAATTAGATGCACTTTTGGAGAGCTTTTGTTGTTAATGTTGTTGCAATTTGTTTGCTTAATGAGCAGAGCAGGAAGTCTGATTTGGTAGCTGCCACATCATGGAGTCAATAGAAGAAAGAAACCACGAGTATGTAGACCTTTATGCACAAAAATATATTAAATGGTTAAATGCTCAGATTACTGAAAAAGAAGTGTCTCCGCATTAATTAAATTGCTAAGGTGTTCTCCTGAATATGGATATTCTTTCTTTTTTTTTTTCTTTTTATTTCTTTTTTTTTTTTTTCCAAATGAAAAACAATAAATATCATAAATATCTACTAGTGGAAGGTCTGCATGTAATTCTTAATGCAATCTTAAGTTATAGACAGGAGTTAACAGTTCCTGTAAACAGGAACTTTGATGGGGGTTATGATTTCAGTTCTTGAACAAGACCTCTTTATAAGCAATGAATCCCCTCTACTTTTTTTCCTTGTCCTCTTTTTTTTTTTTTTTTCCCCTTTCCCCTTTCCTTACCTCTTATATCTGATCCTGAAGCATCTGGGTTTAAAACATAGTTAATTCAGCAATTATATATTTTATTTCCTTTCAGACTATCTGGTCCTGATGATCTGTTACTTTTTACTGGTATGTCTCAAATCTCCTCTGCTGACACTTCATTTTGAGAATGACATTCAAACATAGAGACGCAACAGTTTCCCTTCCTTCTTTACAGTGAATATGGATATGAAGAATTCATTTTTCTTTTCTGTTATGACATTATCTTCCTTGTATTATTCTTGTACATCTTGGTCATTTGTAAATCCCATAAACTCTCTGTCAAGTTTCTTGCATTTGATGGATATGAAAAACTTTTCATTATTACTTTTATTTTAGAAACTTTAGCAGCTTGCTTCTCACACTAATCTTTTCATCCTATTTCATTATGTTTTAACATTCACCTTGTCCACAGTCAAGTTTTTGCTGTTTTCTTTGAATACACACAGCTTCCACTTTTGAAAGATATTGATTTATTTCTAAAGTAAACTGGGAGGAGGGGGAGGAATGCTTCACTTCAAAGGATGACACAAATGAAAATATATGGGAAAATGGAAAAGAAAAAAAGGTTGTTTTTTTAAAGGGATGAATATCAGTGGACAGAAAAATAAGGAAATAGGAAATAGAGAAGATTAATACTTGAGTTAAATTTACACTATTTCTAATATCAGATTAGGAATCAAACACATGCTTCAAGGATGTGTTTTTTTCATCTCACTTCAGCATTTACAGCAACTACTCTCTCAGATAAAGGCCACTGTCTATGCCGTATTCCCTCCCATAACATTATTCCCTGTAACATTCCCAATGGCAGCTTGAACAAAACTCTGTGGTAACACAGAGATGTGTGTCCGTAAGAGAGATTTTCTAGTCCTGCTTTACCAAGTGGATCATGTGCTACTTCAGAGTATTTATACTTTATATTCGGGTTGTATTATTCATAATATTTTGTAGTAGCTCCAAGCTCCTGGAAGTGAGTCAGTCCATCCAGAACTAAATTTAACAACAATGTGGAGCCTGGAGATCAAAGCTGACAATTTTTAAGTCTGTTTGGAAAGATCTTTGCCTTTTTTTTTTTTTTTTTTTTTTAACTTTATGCAGCAATTCCTCATCAATGGAGAGGAAACAGTTTTTGGAAGGAGAAATTAATTAAATCATTAGTGGCTATCCCCAGAGACTGAAGGGAAACCTGATGTTTTCTTATGTAGAATGCAATTCTGCAAAACAGAATTACAGTTGAAAATCTGCAGTTTTCTAATTCTGACAGCTACTCAGCTACTGACTTTTTTTTCTTTTCTTTTTCCTTAAAGTCCTATTTTATTCAGCAATATCTAAAATAGTGTCATAAAGCTTGTCAGTACATGCTAGCATTATTTTAGAACTCTTATCTCTCTCTGTTGTGTATCCAACTGGAAGTGAAAACATAAACAATTGCATATAAATGTAAACTTTTTTTTTTTTTTTCCTGGATGCAGGATTTTAAAGGCAGGCATTAAAATCGCATAAAGAAACAAACTAAACACCCACATTTTCTGAAGGTTTAAGCCCTTGTGGCTCCTCATTGTCTTGATGTAAACTGTGAATACCTGGTGGTTCCTCAGAAAATCAGTTCTCCTGTTAATACTTATGATGGGCATGGGGCTCTTGCTTTGCGATTTGTATTTTTTGAATGTTAGGGAGAGATACTGATAAAATTTCTTGATATTTCAAAATGTTCTGTCATTCCTATTGCAATCCTTAACTGAAGAGATTATCATTATTATTGTTGTTGTTGTTATTTATTCCTCTAGATACTAAAGAATGTAATAGATTTGATGCCCTCTCACCCTGTCACTCCCTGTGAGATATTTCCTTCATGGGAGTGTTCTATTATGAGGTGGTTAAAGGCAATTCATGACATTTATCCTGCCTTGCAAACCTCACTGAAATCTATGTGTTCCTGCTTTTGCAGAAAAAATGGGCTAGACCTAGAATATCATGTACTCACTACATAATAGGATGAGTGCCTATGAGTCTGAGTGGGAAATGGGAGACCTGCTTGAGCAGTGGAGGATGCACTGTTCTTGAAAGTACCTGCCATTGATTACAATTACATCCTTTCTGTAAGAGAAAATAGTTGGGGTTTTTGAACTTTTGGAGCAGATAATATAACTTGCTAATAAAACCTATTTCAATTGAAAACCGTTGGTAAAAGCAGACTATTATCTACATTTACATAGATGTTTTCACAATGGTTGCTCTGAGGCTTTTTACTAATGCCAAAAATAAATAATAAGATGAGGAAAATTAATGTTCTATGGGAAATACAAGTACCTCAGTATTCATATTTTCATCATGAATCAAAATAAATACAGAAATAAATACAAACAAACAAAATCTGCCTGGAATGATTTTTTTCCAAATATAATGTTTTAGAATGAAATATTTGATAATTATTTATGACTTTATTATTATTTTTTTTTATCATTAAGTCTGAAATGCACAGTTTCATGTTTCTTGCCTTTATTTACTGGACTATACTAATTCCAGGTATGGGGAATTTCTTCCTTGAAATGGTATGTACTCTTCCAACAGACTGCATCTTCATAATGAACCAAGTGATATGTGATTGCCGAAAAATTGCACTACTCATAGCCTCCATTCATTATGAAGCTCATTAACATGTAAGAGACTATAGGATAATCAGAATTATACTTTCCAGTATGCCAAGAAAGAAACACAAGGAAAAGGTTTCTTTTAGGAAAACAAACAAACAAATGAACAAACAAACAAAAAAATACAAACCAGCATGACAAGTATAAATTATAATCATTGAATGACAGGCAGGCAGTATTACAGTGTCTATGATTTGACAAATCTTCTTCTTGACTCTTCTGATTCTGTAACATATGTTTTTTTGGCAGTGCAATAGAGAGATGTGGAAAATTCATATGTGTAATCATATGAAGATTTTTTTTTAAATCATTCTGGTAACTGATACACTATATTTATTTGTATGGCAATTTTCATAGTGATATCCAATTTAAATGGGACTTCCTAAGTGATACTATGATAATCAAGAGATATCAGCGAACTACCAGCAAGTAAATGATGAAAGAAGGTTAAGTCATTTTCAATAATAGGAGATAAAAAAAAAAAAAAGTAAAAAAAAAATCCCTGTAAATCTTTCAATTTTATTGCTAAATCCAAGTAAATTACCCCCACACATAAGGGACAGAACTGCTATATGTTCCAGGACTTTCAATTCTGAGGTTTGCACCTGAACAACAGCACAACCCTTTCCCCCATCCTTGGCATTGACTGTTGTTCTTGTGATTTTCTTCTATGTTATGAGTCTTTTTTTCCCCATTCCCTATAAAAAATAAAAATAAATAAACAAAAAAAATTACAGCTTGTCTCTGTAGAAGATAAAACCCGAGGAACTGCTGTACCATAGAAATGCAGCAGGTTTACGCAATAATACGAAGAAGGGAAGATATGTGGCTTATGGGCAATTAAATACATTCAACACAGCAGCCCATTGGAGAGCCACTTATTTTTAACTCCTTTTAGTTATTTCTCTTTAAAAAGGGTTTTAGCCCTCCAGCTTTTCTCTGAAGAAACTTTGAGACTAGCCATGACAGGACTCACATTGTTAAGCCCGCTGGGTAGCGCCAGTACAAAACGTGATGACAGAGTTACCCACGGAGAGAGCTGTCTTATTTATCCCCATGCTCCAAACTGATGCACTCCTAGCAGTAGTAGCTTTCCCTGTAATCATTTGTATTATTATTTATAACAAATTACATGTCAAGGACACAATGGCAGATTGGTGCATCCCATTAATTTTTGTATGAGGGGTGCGGGGAATAAAAGGCTATGAACTGTTACTAGGCACACACTGACAATTTATTTTACCTGTGAACTGAGAAGTCCTTTGCATTTAAACTTTTATGAGGCAGACAGAGAAGGAAATAGACAGGCTCAGGTAGACTTGAGAGATGGAAAGGGAAAAAGGAAAAGTGAGGCTTGGAGAAGTGTCAGATATGGATATGAATTAAAATGGTACCTTCAATTCCACTTTTACTAAGAAAATGTTTTCTGAAAGAACACTTATTAAACATATATGTTTCAAGAGATCAGTTGAGGAACATTTAGGGTCTGGGGGACAACCTCTAGTGGCAAAACACTAGGAGATGATATGCATTTTTTAAGAGCCTGTGGCGACATTCTCTGTATTTAACAAGCAATAACTGTAAGTCCTGTTAGTAGAGAGATTTATTCAGGGATTATTCTGTGAGAGATTTATGGCAGTAGGACGTCCTAAACAAGAAGAAGTGAAGGCAGAGACAGTACTGAACAAGGTTTAATCATCAGAATGAGTTTAGCAAGCAAGCGCAAAAGAATAATGTGAAAACATTTGAGAAAGAAGTAGGGGTAGGAGAATGAAAGCTTGGATTCTGTGGCCTGTGTAATGTAAGAGGTCACACAAGATGATTGTAATTGTCACTTTTGGCCTTAAAAATCCATGAATGTATGAACCAATGAATGAATCTATGATTCTGGGATAAAAACTGAAACAAGGTTCAAAGATTGCAGGTCCAAAGTCAAACTCATCAGTGAAGACTTATGAAAAGACATGATTGATGACTAACCTTGTCCTTATGTTGTACGTGAGGCGACCACTTTTTTAAAAGTGACACTTGTCACTTTTCTTTCCTATCAGTAGGAGAAGAAAAAAAATATATATATAATCTTTGTCAGCATCAATTTTTCCTTCAGGTTTATTACAATCATAAAATGTACTGCACAATGAAAATATACAGTGTCACCTTGAGTTCATCAAACTTGACACTAAAAGGTTAAATGAATTTCTTAGCTTAGCTTGATCCAACGAGGAAGAGTATCCACAGGATACATGTTGCACAAATAGTTTTTTTCTTTCTTTTTCTTGCAATTGCAGAAAAAGTTTACTAACAGTGGACATAACATTCAGCTCAGCAGCATAAAGGTAATTGTATCAATAAGTTCCAAAGATCTGAAGGTTCTTTCAGTAGATGATTTGCAGTGCTAAGCATTACGACTGCAAAGAGAGTCACAGATTGAAAGTTGGTACACATGAGGTGGCAAGCCAGTCAGCTATGGTATCTGTGCCAAATTGGGTGGAGCTGTCCTCACTGAGTCTTTTTTAATGTGCCAGACTAAGCATTTCGTTTTTCCTCTTCATTTTCAAACCCAGACTTGTTACATCTTCATCTTTCTCTTTTTCTCCTTTATCACTCCCTTGGCTGTGCTGCTACAATCTTCAACTTGACGGTTCTTTTAAAACTCTGCAACTGCATAGGTTTAAGATAAGAACATTGAGAGAATGATAGGCTGTTTATGTCTGTATGGGAACCGGTGAGAAACTTTATAACTTCCTTTTTTTTTTTTTTTTTTAATACAAAATAAATAATGCTTGAATGTTTCTGGCATCCAGATGTGGAATATCTTGCATCCTGCAGTCCCTTCTACCTTCTGGAGGGAAACAAGTCAAACTAATCCTGGCTGGGAGAAAGCATACAATGAAAAAAGATTCTGCTGGAGGGAAAGACACCAGTTTATAACTAATACAACAAAACGATGACTTTATATCACTGGTTAAATAGCCTGAGAGTTCAGTTGCTTGGTTACAATATTTTAGAAAGGAGAGGGGTAAAACTGGTACTAGAACCTCATAAGTATGTAGCTGCTGGGTTCAGATTGATTTAACCTTGTATTGCATGAAGGGGAAAAAGAAAGAAACAAACAAACAAAAAAATACCAACTACAATTAGTGGGTTGGTTCCCATGGTATTTGTGAGTTCTATTCGGAGCTTTGCACTGAGATTCATATGCACCTCAGTTCATTTCTTCAAAGGTTAGGTGTGCAATGAAAACTAACCACTTAAAGTGTATACGCCACTCCACACTTGCAAATGACTACTAATGAATCCAAGGAAAAGAGTTGCAGGATTTGCATGTTCACTTAGTCCATGTAAAAGACTAATAAAGGATCTGAAAATTAAAATCTGTGAACCAATCAAACAAATTCTCTGCCTTGACCAGATCCCAGACTAAATAAATAAATAAATAAATAAATTGCCCTGTAAGGACTCCCTTACATTCTTCTAGAACAAAGGCACTGATCATTAATGAACGCTGCAAGCAAAGTGAGTAGGACTGTACCAGGCCAACACTAAAGAAGGCATCCAGAGGTTATTAAAATGAAAAAAAGCATAAAATGAAATCTCATGACAAAATTAGCCTGACTTTAAAGTATATTTCAAATTTTGCTCTGCAGAACAAAACAAAACAGGAACAAGAAAAAGAAGATAGAGAAGACAGTGCTTCCAGATATTTCTATTCATAACACTTTTTTAATCTGAGTTTGCATTGACATTGTAAGACTGAACTGCATGCCCATTTTACTGTGAATGCTAAGTATGTGAAACCCGTAATACTTTCTATGCTGGTGTGGGAAATCTTTGATATATGGAAGAAAACAAACAAACAAACAACAACAAAAACCAGGAGCAGTTTCATCCAGATATCTTTTGGAAGCATACCATCTCACCTTGTTCTTCATTTCAGTTGTCCTTCTGCTCTCGGGCCTTCAGTGATGGTCAGGGGAGAGTACTCTCTAAAAGAAACTCATGTATATAGATTCTGCTTAATAGGAATTAGTCTTACTGCTATGTAGAAATTTTTAACTTTTCTAATTACTGCCTAGCTTTTCTTAAGCAGCTGGCTTTTGCAATCAGCTTCTCTTATTTAACTCTTAAAAGCAACATTTGGAATTCATTTTCTTGGAACCCTCTCCACAGTTTTGAGAGATGTGAGGTCAGAAAGAATAAGAGCCTAGGGTCTGATCTGCAGCAGGTACTATTTATCAAAGAGAGCACTTCAGAAGCATGCCCCGTAAGTTACTGGGTTTATAAAAAACAGACAGTGAAAAGCATTGTGCTTTTATGTTAATGTGTGTGTGTGTGGAAGGATACATCACAAAATTGTGGTAGTAACTGAAATATTATTTTGCTTTTATTTGCAATGTTGATTCTCTGTACTACTGTAAGAAACATGCAAAAAATAATCTGCAAAGGTTTATTTAGCAAGACAGAAAGTGAGAGTGAAAGAGAACAAGGAGTTTCACAATTTTGACATATAATTCTCCATATATGATCAAAGAATTCCATTTATGTGAAGCTCTACTAAGTGTCAGGCAAAACAATTTAAAGAATTGGAGCTGTTGACAGGATGACACTTCCATTTTAAAAGAAGTTTCAGGGTTTTGAAACTACTTCTGTTTCCACATTGTGTTGGAGCATCTATTTTTATGATGAACAATTTGGATTTTGGATTCATGTCTGAAGGAACTCAGGCACCCATCTCTCCATTTCAAGGGAAAAAACAGTTGTATATAATACTTCAGTGTTGACAAAACAAAATAGTAGGATACAATTTAACTTAATGAAATATGTTCGGACCAGCAACCTTTAACAACACTGCTTCTAAGAATACAAAAGAATCTTCATTTGTATGAAGAACAACATTCTGGGAACAATTAGACCACCATCTGAGAGAAGAGGTTATACAGCTGAAGCGAATGTGATGTTTTAACTTCACGTGTTATTTGGCATCCCTTGGGGACACTGCGTTCTGCAAATACCTAGTCACAATTCTTGTCACAAGTGTGTGCTGAAGCTTGTAATGGGTTTCTTCTGAACCTTTCACACTTCTGCTTTCCACAGAAGGTTCATTTACCTTTTTGAAGCAGAACAGAGCTGTTTTTAGACTGTCTTGATTCCAATAGACACTGAGGTCCCTTGAGTTTAAATTCGGATGCCTTCGTCTAAGCAAATTTTTATCTATTTGACAGTGAAAGGAAGAAAATGGCACCAACTTTAAAAAGCTTTATGCCCTGTGTATTGTAGTTTGTCAATTATTCTTTTCAGCAATTTCTGCCCTATTTGTCTTTCTCATGTCCAGTTCCCTAATTAAAATTGTGAAGGATCTAACTGGTTAACTGAAATCTAGGGAGTTTCTTAGTTCGTCAGCTTGGAGAATAATTTCTCAAGCCTGATTAATTAATACTTGGGTATAATGTTTCTGTATAATTGTTTTAGTTACAGAACAAGTATATAATTTTTATCATGACCACTACAATGAGTTCTGTGTTTAAGAAAGTGTCTCTCTGTAATTGTTACCCTTGGGGAATACTCACACCTGCCACTGGCCTGTTTCCCAGGTATCTCTATCTTATAGCTATCTTACAGCTAGCTAGCATCCTAACCCGCTTGCAATATCCCACTTCATTTATTTTTTATTTTTTTATTTTTTTTTATTCCACTCCCTTCCCCCCCCCCCGGCTTCTGCATTCTCTCATTTGTCCAAGCACTGAGTCCCAAGACAGTGTAGCACATCGGGTTTACACTTCCATGTATATGGTAGAATATCCATTAACTCGGTTGCTTTAATTAGTTTAGTCTTTCTACTTTCAGCTGATATACATGGTGTGCTTTTGAGATCAAATGGATCCTTGTGGAAGTTGTTGGTGGGATCAAAAACACTGCATTGAACTGCACTTTAGATGATACAATTTTAAATGCCAAAGTAAGGCTTCAAGGCATTTATGGTTAATGACTATTTCTAGGCAGATCTTACTCTTGGAGTATGTCACTGGTCACAGTATGGTCTTCCTGAGAATGAAGGCTATGGGACAGTCTATAAAACTGTTGAGAGAAAAAAGCTGTTGAGAAAAAAGCCACAGGGGCCTGCAAGGCTGAGGGTGAATGTATATAAACATTTTGGGAATGTGCTCTGTCTCCTCTTTAGCCCTACCCAAAGTTATGGCCTTAATTTAATTTTTAATTTCTAAAACATACCTAACGCTTTCTCCCTCCTTCAAATCAAGGCCATGAGGCACCAAGACGACTTACCATCCCTGTCCAGCCCCCATGGGGTTTGCCCCAGTCTGGCAATCACCTGTGACACCATTCTGGGAGCCATCAGTCCTTATCCCAGTGGGGTCAAAGGTCTCCAGTTCTCCACAGCACTGCCTGGCTGTGGGTCCAATGGAGCCAGGCCTACATCCAGGCCTGCCTTGCATACCCATGGACCCTCCTAGCCTTGGCCTATTGTCCTGGTTCCAGTTAGGACAGAGTTAATTTTTCCTCATAGTAGCTGGTAGTGTGCTATGTTTTGGATTAGGATGAGAGGAGCGCTGATAACATGCTGATGTTTTAATTGTTGCAGAGCAGTGTTTACACCAGGCCAAGGACTTTTCAGCTTCTCGCTGTGTCCTGCCAGCGAGCAGGCTAGGGGTGTAGCAGGAGCTGGGAGGGGACAGACCCAGGACAGCTGACCCAAACTGGCCAAAGTGGTATTCCATACCATCTGACGTCATGCTAAACAATATATAGGGGTGGCTGGCTGAGGTGGGGGGCCGGCTGCTCGGGGATAGGCTGGGCATCGGTCAGTGGGTGGTGAGCAATTGCATTGTGCATCACTTGTTTCGTACACATTATTATTATTAATACTATTATCATTATCACTGTTATTATTATTGTTATTATTATATTCCTGTCTTAATAAACTGTCTTTATCTCAACTCACAGGCTTCACTTTCCCATTTCTCTCCCCCATCCCAGAGAGGAAGGGGGGAGGGTGAGCGAACGGCTGTGTGGTGTTTAGCTGCCAGCGGGGTTAAACCACAACACCTATCCACATTCCCACAGAGGTGTCTGATGGTAGGAGCTAGGACAGAAGAGAAACTCATTAAATTGTGTACTAACTGCGAGCCTATTAGATACTTCAGCATGTCTTTCTTGTATTTGTTCTGTTGAATCTATGCCATTTTTTATGAATAATTAAATACTCATTGGGTTGGAGACAGAAAGAGAAGTGAGTCTGAACCTCACAAGTTAATTACATGAAGTAAGAAGTAAATTGTTGAGGTTTGTATCTGCAAATAGTCACAGAAATAAGTTCTCCAATACTGATTTATGCATATTGAGGCACTTGTGATGCTCCCTGAAATTCTGAAATAGTTATTGCTTCTAAATGTTGGTATTTAAATAAAAAATAATAATTATGGAAACTATTGCTAAAAACAAGGTGTGTTTTAGTTTAGTTTAGTTTAGTTTAGTTTTAGGTTAGTTTAGTTTAGTTTCAGTTTTGCAATATAAATAGAAAATGGAGAAGAAATTGAATATTAATTAAAAACAAACAAAACCAAGAAGTTTGGGGATATTGTTTACTTTTTTCTTTTTTTTAAACATATATGTAGTTTAAGAGTAGTGGTCTTATCAAGAATAGAATTGAGTAAATAAAGTATGCATATTTTTACAACTTTTTAAATGTGAAAATTTCTGAAATGAAAAACAAAATCACATGTACATTCCCCTAAACAAAGCAGATCAAACCAAAACAAACAAACAAACCACCACCACTAAGAACAACAAAAAATAGAATCCAAAAGAAACTGAAGAAAAGAATTGAAAACCATGGAATAATGACATAAACTTAAAATGTTAAATGTTGTCAAAGAGACTTTTAAAATGTTATATTTTGTGTTTTTTCACAGTCATGAAGCCTCCAGAATGGCTTGAGTAAATGTAGGTCCCAACTCAGCAAAGTTGTAGAGCTCACACAGATCTGTTCTCTGCAAGAGAGAGCTTACATCTGTATGCTACTCTAAGCACTTTCCTAATCAGCTGGAGTTAAAGGGATTAAAAAACACAAGTAGCTTTCAGGGCTTTCTTAGCTGAATGTAGAGAAACAGGATGAAACATTCTGTAGTTACCAGTATCTGACCTTTCCTGGATTTTGATGAAAACTGAATTAGCTATCTTGATGGCATTCTACACAAGCTAATCCTGTTTCAGTTCCTCCTGTTTCACATTATCTCAGTGGTACTTAGATTGCCAAAGTTTATTGCAACAGATTAGACCAATGTAAAATCTGATGAGCATGTTATTGGCAGGAGCAGTCTACAAAAGTCGCTATCCATAAACTTCGGCAGAGTTGCCAACCCTCTATGCTTTAGATATAGACAGCCCAACAGAGAACTTTACTCCAAAATTGTGCAGTATTTCACTATTATAACTCCATCATGGTCAATTAGCCAGACACGTTCCTGGCTTTTATCTTCAGAAATGTTGCTTCTTGATTATTTATGTTTCCAAAAGCTATTATTGAGTAATTCAGTGTAGTGAAGGACTTCAATATGCTCTACTATTGTGACTGTAAATCCAGGTGTTAATTCTCCCACGTGGCTCATCATCTCACTGCAGATACCTAATAAAGATGCCATTAGCTGGCAGTATACACTGAAGAAGCTATAGAGCTAGCTGATCTTGTCATTAAAGATAGGGCTACTGGAGAATGCCAGGAGATTATTTGTGAAGGGAGTTGTCCAAGTTTTAAAAAGTGGAAGAGAGAGAACTAGAGATTGGTTATTTTCACCTATTGCTTTAGGCTCAGGAACAGTACTGGAAGTCGTAACAAATAACAGATGGAGGATGAAGAACTGATGGCATATAGAATCAGAAGAGAAGACCACAGCTAAAGTAATCAAGCTAAGTTAGAAGTCAGGTATTGGTTCTCCAGTCTGGCTTCTGAGAATTACTTTAAAAATCATCTGATTCTGAAAAATTCAAGATAATTTGACTTACCTTATCTCCTGAAAAGATATGGTCCTGAAAGACTTACCAACTTCAACCAAGAGAGGAAATTTGAAGAAAGAGGTTAAAATACTACTAAAATAAATGTTGATGACTTTTTTTGCTTGCTATTTAAATATATATATATGTAATATTGTATCTGTGATAACATCTAAGTATGTAATTGTTTTGTTCACATCAGGTGCTTGATAAAGCTAGTCCATCTGGGGGAAAAAAAAAAAAAAAAAAGATGTTAAGAAAAGTTTCTTTCCAGTGGAATATATCATATTCAGAGACTACAGTGGAAACCATGATTTAAAAGTTATTTTGTGTTCCTTTTCTGTTAGTAGTCAACAGGTAAATTGTCTCACTCTTGTGTCATCCTGACTTGCAAGGACAGCGATTACCAGTAAAACTTGGTATATCCAAGATCTTGGGTTAGGATGTCTGCCCTGGTCATGCCATCAGATTTCTGCCAGTATATTCCAGTTTTGCTGCAAAGACAACCTGGTCATGCAACCCTGATGGAAACTAGGGTGCACTCTGGTTAAATGAAGGTCTGGATAAGCACTGAATTGCAAACCAAATGCTATCAGTAAACATGTGTCAAATCTGCTGTATAGAGAATGTCTTCCTAATCTGGCCTTGTTTTACCTTAAGGGCTGTGTGAGCTATGAGATTTTTGGCATAACCACATTACTGAGTTTTTAATTTTGTGTGTGTGTGTGTGTTTACTTTGCTTTTGTAGAGTTCTTTTTCGTTACTTGCAATAAAGGTAAATTGAAGAAAGGGGTATGTTAAGTCAAATTCTCAGAAGTTATAAAGTGTCAGAATTACAGTTTGTTGTGGTTTAACCCTGTCAGGCAGCTGAGTACCTCACAGCCACTCACTCATTCTCCCCAGATGCGACTGGGGAGAGAATCAGAAATGAAAAAGTGCAAGAACTCAGAGTGTGAGATATAGGCATTTTACTAGATAAACAAAAACCCACGCATGCAAGCAAAGCAAAACAAGGAATTAATTTGCCGTTTCCCATTTACAGACAGATGTCCAGCCACTTCCTGGAAAGCAGGGCTCATTCCTTTCATAGGCCTATATTCTGTGTCATGGACTTTTCCACAGCCACAGAAAATTTAAGGTCTACCTGCTCTGGGATGGACTTCTCAATGAGCCACAGCCTCTTCAGAGATATATCTGTTTTGTCATGGACTTATCCACAGCCGCAGTCACTTTGAAGAATACCTTTCCTTTTCCATCTACCACAGTCCCTTCAGAGGTCCCTTCAAACCCTTGCTGTGTTGTGGTCTCATCCACAGCCTCGGACACTTTGAGGTGTTCTGGCATAGCCTTATCCATGGACACTACAAGGAGTACCTGCTGCAGCCATCTGAGTTTGCTGTCACTTGATATCATATGCATGAAGATACACTCCTGATACACTTATTTAATTGAAGGCTTTTATTTTCATAGTGGTTGGAGTCTCATTTACCACAAAATAAATAAATAAATAAATAAATAAAAAAGGATGATACTTTGGAGGTTGACTCCGTCTTGCCAGGGGGAGGTATTTGTGGCAATACACAAATACCTTCAGAAAACAAAATAAAACAGAAAACTTCTGCAACTTCTGGATACAGGTCATGTGAAATCTGGTCCAGTTAAAGACGTTGTTTCTGTGATTTGTTTAAGGATCAGTAGCAGTAATGGAAGAATTGCAGAGCTCATGGATCTATTTAATCTCCATGCCAGTTTGCAAAAGCAGCACAAAACAAGCAAGGCAGATAACCCTCAGTGGCCAAATGCAGTGATTTGAAATATTAGTAACACAAATTCTAATAAGATTCTGTCTTCCTGTAGCTGTTGACAGAGTAGTTAACAAGAAGAACAACAGAAATAACTGGAGTTGTTGGAACATTCTTCTTTAAAGCATTTAAAGTAAAGACTGAAATAGAAATATAAAGTAAAGGAGTGAACATCTAAGGCAAACTTTTTTCCTGCATTAAAATCCCATGGCCTCCAAACCTGCTCATTCCAGATGCACAGCTGGTAGCCATTGCTACAACTGTAATTCTACAATATCCTCCCATGTAGGCTGTTCCAGCTTGTCTGTTTTACATCCCCTGTTGTGTCTTAGCCTCTTTTTACTGTTTTATTGTTTATCCTAAGGAAAAGTAAACAGAGAAAATACATTATTTTCTGGGTATTTATGCAGGTTGCAGTAACAGTTCTACTCTGCAGAGATAGTCAGTTGAGACTGTGAGATGAGTAATATAGTATCTCAGAACTAACTTTTATCATGTAATAAATTTTGATTTTGTTAATGAATCCTCTATAAAATATTAACATTCATTTATAAATATTGATTCAGAGACTATTGCTGTAATATTAAATACATATAAATACAGAATTGGTGCCTTGAGATCAGGACAGACTTGTAAGCAGCACAGATTACAAAGGAATCGTTTATACCTCTGCACTTAGTCATGAAATCTCCACTAGGAATAAATCGTAGCTTCCCTGGCAAAACCATTGAAGTCATACTCCAGCCACTATCAATAAAATGTGAGAAAAAAAAAAAAAAAAAAAAAGAAAGAAATATTACACTATAAAAGAATACTTAAACATGAAATCTGATGATTCCTGCTTTTGTTTTGTTTGTTTGTTTGTTTTTCCCCAGAATTTCCTGTGTGTTGTTGTGTTGTTTGGTTTAAAAATGGCAACCTATTGCTCTGAAGCACTTTGGTATATGCACATATTAGAACTGATCAGAAAACAAAATCTCTGTCTCAATGTTTTGATGTTGGAGTACTTTAATATCTACTTTCACTGAAAAAAGGGACAGAGATGAAATCACTGAAAATTTAAATTTTCTCCTCCCCTTTTCTCTTCCTTTCCTCTCCCTTTCCTTTCCAATTCAGAGGAACACCTCCAAAAAGGAAGAGTTTCTATATCTGAATGAGAAGTAAATCCAGCAACTAAAACAACTTTGATATTTCAGCCTGTCCAACTATGATGTGCCAAATTGTAATTCATTGTGAAATAACTGTCCATTTTACATGCCATTTGAAGTCAAATTAACACTTCAAAATGCAATATTTTAATGTAGCTCTCAACATGAGATGCTTGTTTGGTTTGAAATGTCATTTGGGAAAAGCAAAGGAGAAATTGTCAACATCAAGACAGTATTGACTAAAACACACTTTCTAATTAGAATATATTTGTTTCCAAAGGAGAGTGTTTCTGTGCCTGTTTGTATGCTTCTGCTGAGGCCTGTTTCGGTTGTGTTTTCCTGCCAACACATCTGTGAAGGAGAGATGTGGGTTCAGGAACATAAGTAACATTTCATATGTTTCTCACACCTCTTACTTTTTTTTTTTTTGGAAAAAGTAGGGAAAGTCCTCTTTGAACTTCCCTACTAATCACTTTACAGAACTAACAGATCAGTCAGCCTCACCATCCTTCCAACTCTCAATTACATAAGAAAAGTTGTAAGCAGTGATTAATTTGCATTTTGATCTAGCAGACACTAGCTGAGAATGATAGAGCAGAAAATATTAAGCAATGGTTTATGTGGTTTAAGTTAAAGGTATCTTCACAACGCAAGGAGACAAAGAAATGGAAAGAGGCAGTGACCAGCTCAGAAGCCCCTGATTTGTGGTTCTGAATGGAAAGTGGATATGGTAAAAATTTTAATCCCTTCCACATACAGGGTATTCACAGAGCACAGGTTTTATCTTATTACCTACCTCATTGGCAAACTTCAGAATTTGCTAAGAATCCTTTAAAATTCTCTCAGACTTGACAAATAGAATGTACTAAATGCGAATTTTAACAGTGGCCCCTCTGATTTGTAAAATATATTTCCCCTCACGGGTCACATGGATTTGGGGAACAATTTGAGCAAAGAAAGCCTATAAGTACAAAATAAGAAAGACTGGGCCAACAAGAGCTGCATGAATCACAGAATCACAGAATGGTAGAGGTTGGAAGGGACCTCTGGAGATCATCTAGGGCTCACTGCTGGTTCATGGTGAGCTTGTTGTCCACCAGGACCCCCAGGCCCTTCTCTGAAGGGCTGCCTTCCAGCAGGTCATCCCTCAGCCTGTGCTGGTGCATGGGGTTGTTCCTCACCAGATACCGGACTCTGCACTTGCCTTTGTGGAATTTCAAGAGGTTCCTCTCTGCCCATCTCTCCAGCCTGTTGAGATCCATTTGACTGGCAGCACAACACTCTGGCATATCAGACACTATTCCGAATTTTTTATGATCAACAAACTTGATGATGAGGCATTCTATCCCTTCATCCAAGTCATTGACAAGTGAGTTAAACAACACTGGAGCCAGTACTGATCCCTGAGGAACACCACTACCTAGACTGTCCCATTGTTCTCTCTGAGACCTTCTCTTCAGCTAGTTTTCAGTCCACTTCACAGTCCACTCATCCATCCTGCACTTCCTGAGCATGCCTATGAAGATGTCATGGGAGATAGTGCCAAAAGCCAGACAAGCCAGACGACATCCACTGCTCTCCCATCATCTACCCAGCCAGTTGTCCTATTATAGAAGGCAGTCAAATTGGTTAAGCCTGATTTCTCTTTGGTGAATCCGTGCTGACTACTCCTGAGCACTTTCTTTTCCATAAGCTTAGAGAAGGCTTCCAGGTTGAGCTGCTCTGTTACCTTCCCAGGGATTGAAGTGAGGCTTTCCTGGGTCTTCCTTCTTGCCTTTTTTGAAGACTGGGATGACATTTGCTTTCTTCCAGTCCCTGGGCACCTCTCCTGATTGCCAAGACCTTTCAAAGATGATGGAGAGTAAACTAGCAATGATGTCTACCAGCTTGCTCTGTACTCATGGGTGAATCTCATCAAAGCCCATGGACTTGCAGACATCAAGTTTGTCTAAACGATCTCTAACCTGATCCTCCTCGATGAAGGGAATGTTTTCCATTCTTCAGAATTGTCAGGAGTTCCTTTTCCATCCTTGCAGGTCTCCTTTGCTTGATTTCTTGCTCATAGACATAAGGTTTAACATGAGATAAATGAAAAAAAAAAATCTGCTGCTCCACTAGGAGAAGCAGCAGTACAGTCCAGGCCTAGATGTGGCGCAGCTCTCTTGGAAAGGGTCTTGGAGTCCAGAGGAACAAGAAGATGAACATAAAACAGCAGAATGCTCTTGCAGCTATGAAGACAAACTGTGTCTTTAGCTCCATGAGCAGGAACAAACATAGCTAGCAAATCAAAGGCTGTGATTATTCCACTCTGGTCGGTGTTTGTTTGGCTATACCTGCATCCAGTTTTGGTTTGCACTAAGACGATAAACACATTGGAGAACCTGACTTATGAAGAGAGGTGAAAATTAAATTCTGGGATAGACTGCACAAAGAAGTGGTAG